>NC_045172.1:19262499-19314999 GCF_900700415.2 Clupea harengus | reverse complement strand
CTTCTAAAAGTTTTTTTTTGCATTTCACCCTCACTGATACTGCAACCGTATGCTTCTTTTAGTTCCAGTGGTCAAGGAGAATGTTATGTTCTGTTTCATAATCACCCCTATCATGTGGATTTGTCTGTGCTTTAGGGGAGACCAGGTGTGAAAGGAGAAGTAGGCCTCACGGTAAATTTGCCCACTTGAATGTTAATGTAGACATACACATATGCAGGCTGTCTTTACTGTTGTTATACGTTTAGTATATATATATACATAATCAGTTAAACATATACTTGCATACATCCAGTGCTGTACATGATGGAGGTAATATCTGAATGTCTGACAATATGCAACCTGATTCACATCCAAAACAGAGAGAAGACGTCATCAAATTGATCAAGGAGATTTGTGGTAACCATTGACACTCTCACAAACACACATCAGCCCTTTAAACGTTACATTTTTTTCCCCATAGCTGATTGTTGGCTCACGGATCTCAGAGACTGATTGTCTTTTATTGGCGGCCATCTTTGTCTACAGGCTGTGGCGTCAAGTGCAAGAACGTTCCCATGGAGCTTGTGTTTGTCATCGACAGCTCGGAGAGTGTTGGTCCTGACCATTACAACATCGTAAAGAACTTTGTGGCGGCGCTGGTGGACCGTGTGACCATCGGTCATAACGCCACGCGCGTGGGCTTGGTCCTCTACAGCCATGAGGTCAGCTAGTGACATTTATTGATCCCAAGAGGAACATCTTTCGTTTTTTCTTGCAGATGCACCATAGTTACGTGGTTATTAGAAACCAACTAGGCACATTTTTTATAGTTTTACATTTGCTCTTCAACTAGAAGGTTGGTTAGTTACTTTCATGTTTTTGGTGAAAAAATATCTTTCCCTGTCAACACCCTTTCAATTTAAAGTCTATGTCAGCAAGCATCATGACACAAATTAGAAGATTTTTTTTTATTTTACTAATTGATCACATATTTATCAACCGCAGGTCAAAACTCAATTTGAACTGACAACCTACACCAATAAGCAGGACGTCAAGCAGGCGGTCCGTAACATGCCCTACATGGGCGAGGGCACCCACACGGGCAGCGCTATCCGCATGGCCATACGGGCTTTCAACAGCGCTCGACCCAGCGTGCGGAAGGTGGCAGTGGTCATCACAGACGGGCAGACGGACAAGCGTGACCCCGTCAAGCTGGACATCGCCGTGCGGGAAGCGCACGCCATTAACGTGGAGATGTACGCGCTGGGCATCGTGAATGCCAGCGACCCAACGCAGGCGGAGTTCCTGCACGAGCTCTACCTCATCGCCTCCGATCCCGACAGCGAACACACCTACCTCATAGATGATTTCAACACGCTGCCAGGTAAACACTCCACCTACCTGACCCAACAAACAACAACAACAAAAAACTCCTGCAAACTCTATGTAGAGGTGCAGTCCGTGATTCGAATCCACTAGACGTTTGGTCAAATTTAGCTTACTGCTCATGGTCCTGCATCTGTTTGTTCTACGTGTGCGGACTCTGTTTGTACACGGTCCTGACTTGGTCAATAAGAAACAAAGTGGTTCAGACCGAGCCATCCATTATTCCAGCCAATCAACATGTTGCTTCAGGAACATGGAAGGGAGGGCTGTAACTTGTTTGGCTGTTGAACTAAAATGTCAACAACCTTTCGCTAAAATCGCAAACTGTACCTTTAACCCAACATTCTGAAGTCAGTAGTGGCGTTTAGAATGTTAGGATAAGTAAATGCTAGTTTCTGACACCACAGACTGATCCAGTAGTTGCTGGGTGTTGGAGTTTCTTGGTATTTGCTAAAACTTGTTGAGGCAATTATAGTTAGCCTTAAGGCAAACATTATGTTTACATACCCATTATTTCTAATCTTTTTAACGTCATAGTTTGACTACCACCAATTTTGTGGTTTTAGTTCAAGTATTTCAGCTTTGTAAGGCTCCAACATTAGTTTCAACAGTTGCGTTTGCACCTGTCATTATCTTTTAATGCTGGCCTAAAACAATACATGTATTTTGTTTGGCGTTTACCTACCATTTATTCCCTGTTAACAGTATGAAATCTGTTTGTCCTCCTAGCTCTGGAAAGTAAACTGGTCAACCAGTTCTGTGAGGACGATTCTGGTGCTTTGATATACAACCGTGTCAGTGGCTACCTTAACGGCTTCAATGGTTACAACGGTAACAATGGCCAACGCAATCTTATCCCTAACACCAATGGCTATGGAAACAACAACAGACAAACACTGAACGGGAGAAATCCACTGACGCCCACTGACACACACTCTGAAACACATAGAGACACACACACATCATCACACTCTGGAACCCATAGTGGCACACACACCTCACCACACTCTGGAACCCATAGTGGCACACACACGAGTACCCATTCTGGAACACTTAGCGGTACACACACAGGGACACACTCAACATCACACTCTGGCACACACACAGGTACACACACTGGAACACACTCAGGTCGGGACCGCATACACACTGCTGTCATCGGAGGAAGAACAGAGGTCAGTCTAACTTTTTTTGGAGTCCAGAACAAAATGATGTCACTTGCCGTTTTTTATATAACTTTGTCTAACACTTGTTTGTGTCTGTGTCTGTGTCTGTGTCTGTGTCTGCGTGTGCGTGTGCGTGTGCGTGTGCGTGTGCGTGTGCGTGTGCGTGAGCGTGTGCGTGCGCGTGCGCGTGCGTGCGTGTGTCTGTGTGTGCGTGTGTGCGTGTGTGCGTGTGCGTGTGCGTGTGCGTGCGCGTGCGCGTGCGTGTGCGCGCGTGTGTGTGCGCGTGTGCGTGTGTGTGTGTGTGTGTGTGTACCACAGCATGGTGGTGGTGCCACTGGAGACACACACACTTTGACCCACCGCCATGACAACAGGACATCTGTCAACAGGACGTCCACGTCGTCTGTTACGTACGTCCCTGCTCCTCAACCCCCTTTCCCTGAAGGTAAACACTCTCAATATTTCAGCCTCTCAACCAACAAATTATCATCTATATGTGTGTGTGTGCGTGTGTGTATATGTCTGCACAATGATATGTTTCCTGTACTGTGATCTTGTGATCATGTTTACATACAGTAAATCTAGGCTCTCTATGAGTGGCTGTTGTTGTTGTTGTTGTTGTTGTTTCAGTAATGAGTGGAGGCTGTGAACTGTAATACTGCACTTCCTGTCTCTGAAACAGAGATAGTACCTCTGGACCCCCGCTGTGAGCTGCTGCTGGACCCGGGCTCGTGTCGTGAGTACATCATCCGCTGGTACTATGACCGGCAGGCCAACGCCTGCGCCCAGTTTTGGTACGGAGCCTGTGAAGGAAACCGCAACCGCTTCGACACGGAGGAGGAGTGCAAGAAGACCTGCGTGGGCAGGAGAGCAGGTGCACATGTCACACACATTAAACTGCCCTCCCCCCACACACACACACGTATAGACCCCCAGGCATGCACATCTCACTCTCTGTCTTTCTGTGACACACACACACACACACACACACACACACACACACACGTATAGACCCCCAGGCATGCACATCTCACTCTCTGTCTTTCTGTGACACACATACACACACACACACACACACACACACACACACACACACACACACGTATATAGACCCCCAGGCATGCACATGTCATTCGCCATCTTTCTGTCACACACACACACACACACACACGCGCATGCATATAGACCCCCAGACATGTACATTTCACTCTGTATCACTCTGTCACACACATACGCTAAAAAACATCATGTCCATGAGTTAATTCTCCCTTTGTGTCTGTAGATGGCTAACGCAGAGGATCCAGAGCGTCTGAACACCTCATGTGTCCTGCACCCCCCCCCCCCCCCCCCCCCCTGGTGTTCTGCACACTGCAAACCAACGCCTCCAACAGCCCAGCTGTGTTAAGCCAGTCCTAAGCCAGATGTGTCTTGTGTATATGCTGTATTTGCCAAGTCAGTTCACTTATAGGCTAGTAAAGATAGTCATGCCTGACTTCCATATCCAAACTTTCTGATGTATTTTTATATTTTTTTATACGGTATCTCTTCTCACTGGAGTCTGGTTTGAACTGAGTTGGACCGAGTACTGTGATCATTCAGTGATTCCTGTTTTGTTGTCTGCATTCTTTTTCAAGCCAGTTAAGTTAATGAACATCACACATACACACACACACACACACACACAGACACACACACACACACATACACACACGCACACACACTATGGTGGCATGGTGTTGCTTGCAGTGGGGGGTAATTATGTGTGTGTGTGTGTGTGTGTGTGTGTGATTTATATGTATGTGTGTTAAATCATTTATTCAAGCACTTATTGAGAATTTGCATATAAGAGTGACATAGTAATGATGGGAAGGATGTTTAACAAGCACAACACCGAATGCTGTACTCACACACTCACATTAAGACACCTACATCCACATCCACACATCTATCCTGTCAGCAAACAAATGCACATAAAGGCCTCGCCTTAGACAGTCTCTCAGTATCTGTGAATCTAACAGCACTGCTCAGATTTGTAATGGAATTGTATTTTATTGAGAGGTTTACAATATAAATAAGACACCGTGCTCCAGAAGGACGGTCAGTGGTCTTGTACCTGTGTATGTGTTTTACAATGTATTTTCAGCCCTATGTTCATAAATAAAATGGCGGTTTAAATTTTTGTAATAGTGTTTTGACTTCATTTTAAAGGCAGAATTGGGATAGTGGCACTGGGTGGTTAAATGGTTTGTGAAAAAGTTTGAATTATTAGTTGCATTTAATTTAACACAATACCTGTGTTCTGTGCTGCTTTGTCCATAATTAATGGGTTTAGTGAATGTGCTAGAGCACTACATTTTTACTAAAACTACGTTTTACTAGCTATAGTACAGTGTTGCCATCTAGTGACGACCATATGACAATTGTCGATGTATTTTGTATTAAAGCAGCAATACGGAGTTCTGTTCCAAAACTAGCAACTAACTACCTAAAAGTTATGCAAAAACCTTGCAAACACCACCAACAGCCCAGTTGACACTGGTAGAAGCTTGCCAACACACTAACACTGTCTTTTGGCAGTATAGCTGGCAATGTCATGCTGTGAAAGCTTTTCTTTTGTTCCAGAACTACATAGGGCATATTCTGAATGAGGAAGACACAGGCGTTTGCCTGTCCTTCACATGACCATATATTATCAAAATGAATTTGAGGATGGTACCAAAACTATATAACCTATAAAACCATACCTCATATTGCAAATTGTTGCATAGTGTTACTTTAAATTCCCCTACATCCCCAACGACCATGCCGGTGGCTGAAACTCACATGATGGCCCATTTCAGCAAGCGGTGTATCATTTATCTCGACTGAAACCCTCCACCTTCTAAGCTCTTGTTCTAATAATTTACAAGAACATTGCATGTGGCTGGCAATAAATCGACTGTGTCTTGTTCTGCAATCATGACGAAAGAGGTATCGGAAATGGTTTGTGGGGTCTGCTAGTGGACTTCATGTTGCTTTGGGTCTTCATGATTCCAGGTAATTGGATATTGCATCGGAAAAAGGGATCTCGCCCTGCCCCGTGTGAGGCTCGAACTCACGACCTTCAGATTATGAGACTGACGCGCTGCCTACTGCGCCAACGAGGCGGCTGAATAAGAGAAGAACACATTGCAAGTTTTTTTTTTTTTTGTATTGCAATACCGTATACAAAAACATACAGACAAGTGCTCGGCTGATCACATCAACCATAAAACAACATCAAATTAATAATATCAATTAAAAGAATAAATGATAAAGATACACAGGACAGATACATTACATAAATTGGAAGTAAAAGTTACATACGACAAGGAAAAAAGGATGATACAATTCCACGTTGAAGAGCTCTCTGTAAATTTTAATCGTTCTATTACTTTTGGTTGTGTTATCACATTGCAACACATTGCAAGTTGGAGTTTAGCCACAAGATGGCGCTACATCATTGTTCTTTACCAAAGGACATACTAGTAAGTACAGTGACAACTGTTGTCACTTGACCCACTTTATGTTTGCACACATTTGCAATCAAACATGAACATAGAAGGATGTATCTTACTAAACTAGGAAAAGTGAATATGAGTAAAATGTCAGTAAACCCTCGATGAAATACGTGAAATGTTACCAATATACACGTGGCTTGTATATTTGCAGTTGTATTTAGTGAATCACGCCATAGTGGGAAAAAACCCATGTATAAAGCTGTGTTCTTTGAGTCTTGAACAGGTTAACGTTACTTCTGAACATAGCCTACTTTCCTTGTCTTTCAGAAACATTTATCTTTTTTCTAATGTTGTCAAAATAACTTCTGCCAATGTCCTCGGTAAATGTTCAGTAATCCACTGTATAACAAAATGCGAACATGAATGAGCGCAATGAATGGCTTTAATAATCAATTTGCAATGTGTTCTGTTCTGCTCCAGCCGCCTCGTTGGCGCAGTAGGCAGCGCGTCAGTCTCATAATCTGAAGGTCGTGAGTTCGAGCCTCACACGGGGCAGGGCGAAATCCACTTTTTCCGATGCAATATCCAATTACCTGGAATCATGAAGACCCAAAGCAACATGAAGTTCACTAGCAGACCCCACAAAAGTGCCCCAAACTCTAAATACATAAAGTATGCGCATTTTAATTCACCATTTCCGATACCTCTTTTGTCATGATTGCAGAACAAGACACAGTCGATGTATTGCCAGCCACATGCAATGTTCTTGTAAATTATTAGAACAAGAGTTTAGAAGGTAAAGGGTTTCAGTCGAGATAAATTATACACCTCTTGCTGAAATGGGCCATCATGTGAGTTTCAGCCACTGGCATTCCAGCCGCCTGTGTGTATTGAGGGGAGGAACATGAGGGGGAGTGTCTGATGCAATATAGTCCTACTCCACGGTCGACAGTAATTGTAGCGAAAGTCAGTTCACGTTGAGCAGAGGGGAATCCTAATTTCGCACAGTAGCATAATTACTGAGATATAGTGTTCCGGCGTTCATCGGCGCATTCTTTTTTTCTTAGCTTGCACTGTTAGCGTTTTCCCTCGGAACCTACACGATGTCGAATGCAAACTGGAAACCTTTCATCTTTGGAGGATTAGCTTCGGTTACGGCTGAGTGTGGTGAGTTAGACAAAGGTACAGTGATGGACCCTGTTTTAGGATCTGAAACTCATCTAATTGAAACGCATATTGTTGTGTTTCAGGCACATTCCCGATTGACTTGACGAAAACCCGGCTACAAGTCCAGGGACAAGTCTGCGATAGCAAATACAAAGAAATTCGCTACCGGGGGATGTTGCACGCTATGGCCAGAATATGCAAGGAGGAAGGTGTTCTTGCTCTATATTCTGGGTAACAGAAATGCATCCTTTAATGTATGATGCCTAAATCATCTGTGGCGTTAGTGTTACCGCCCAAAGATGTTGTAATTGGGGGTAATTCTCATAATCGAGCCTGAACTGTTGAAAGCCGGTTAGCTATGCTAGCAAAGTTAGGCTAACTACCTCATTAAATTGACCTTCTGTAAATCGGGGTGATGCATGGTTTTCTGTGATTCAAGTTAATTTGGTTTACTTCTTTTGTAGAATTGCACCAGCAATGTTGCGACAAGCATCCTATGGCACGATTAAGATTGGTACATATCAGACTTTCAAAAGGTTGCTGGTTGACAGTCCTGATGGTGAGTAATTGCATTAATCAGATTGTCTGCAATTAATCCCTACACTGTAGGAGTAGAGGCCGATAGATTTTTAGTTTACATTGTTGCAGTGGTTCTATAATCTGGGTCAAATGTGGAAGACAAAATCACCTGCTGTGAACTGTTTTGCATGCTCTTCCTCAATTGCATCATGTTTCAGGAAGTAAATAGGAAGTTGGTGTGTAGGAATTTCTAGGGTGGCCTGAAAACAACTTCAGTTGGTGAACTTCTCTTCTGCCAGTTCTGGAAATTCTTACCTGGCCACGGAATGTTTACATACTTTCTTTGCACCAAAACTCTCAAACTGATGTACTTCAAATATTTGTTTGTACTTTAAGATCGGTTTCCTGCATGTAGAATGCCTGCCTGAACAAGTTTTTGTAGCTGTTGGTGCCTGCTGTAATAACCTGCAAAGTGATCGTCATACTCTGCTGCTATGAGTAGAAATATTCACATTTCTGTGTCTTGTTTGTTTGTTTGTGTGTGTGTTTGTTTCCTGTTTCTCCCTGTCTCTTTCTCCTGCAGATGAAACTCTTCTGACTAATGTAGCGTGTGGAGTTGTCTCCGGTGTCATCTCGTCCTCCATTGCCAACCCCACCGATGTCCTCAAGGTACGTACTCATACCCGTCATGCCCACACCTACTGCATCTTAGCCAGGCTAGTGGGAAAAGAAGAGGCAGGCAGATCATTCATACATAGAATCAAGCAAATGCTTCAGGCAGACATCACATTGGCACACACAATACACACACACACACACACACACAATACATACACACACACATACACACACAGTTGTACAAACATGCAGGTTTCAGAGTGTAGAGAGGGAGATGGTAAAATAAGACAGGAATGCCAGCATGCAAATATCAAGGTCATAGAACATATTGAGGATCTTAATCTACTCATAGGGTTCCTATTAATAGAATGAAGGGATGACTGTGACATGTTAGCAGAGAAAGGGTTGGTCGGGCTGGCAATCCGAATGTGTGTGTGATTCGTTATAAGCAATGTGTAGTAGAACTTTGGACGCGAGTGTAAGGTGAGCGTTGTCTTGTATACGTATCGGAAGTTCTAATGGTGGAGAACAATGGTCACGGCTATCAGCGCGGCAGGCAACGGTCCTGCTATAGGGAGAGTGAAGATCGACAAGTTGGTACGCAATTTCAAAAACAACATGTTACCGTAGCCGGACATCAGAGGGATGTCAGAGAAAGGAAGAATGAGTTAAAGGTTGTACGGCATGACGCAAAAGAGGTCCTTGGCAGCATAGGCCTATAGCAGCATAACTAAGGGTTGGTGCACACTTGGCCAACGCCATTATTAGGGTGGTCTGGGGCTGACTATACCATCTACAGCTGGCACGCCAATCACAGAGAGGCACCAGCAAAGCCAGTCCTTTCCACCAGAGGCCCTGCAATGAGGACTGGACCTCCGCACACCATTCCTATACTATGGGGAATAATGAAGTTTAGAATAAAGAGGAAAGTTTTTTAAGTCTAGACTTTAAAGTAGGAAGGGTGTCCAATTCTCTGACAGAGGAAGGAAGATTATTTCAATGGACTTGATGGCAAAAGGCTTGATGGTCTACAATTTATCTGCTAGTTTTGACACCCTTGTGAGACGGTCTGCATTTTAAGATTGAAGTTCTTGATGGGCAGTATGCGAGTAGTCAATTCCTAAAGTAGTCAGCAGCTAAGCCGTTCAAGGCTTTGTATGCTAGTGCGTGTATTTTGTAATTTGATTCTAGTAAGTGTGAGCTTTGTATCAGCTGGAGGTTCTTAAGTCAGACGTTACTGCATTCAGATAGTGAAGCATTGCAGTAGTAGTGTTGCGAGAGAGGACTTGATCAATAATTACACCAAGGTCCTTAGCGTTTTTTGTTTTTACAACAGTGTTTCTAAAGGGTAGTTAACACTGAAAGTTAGACCCCATCTTTCATAGTGAGCAAAGTGAACTCTGACCTTAATGGGCTCCAAGGTTATCTGTGTGAGGCAAGAGTGTGCTTTCATGGCTAGGGGGTTGGCCTTTAGAGGGGGAACAGTCTGATACTTATTTGGTAGCTAATTTTAGCGTGTTCTTTTCACGGCCCAGTAGTAGTAATTATCTGAATGGCTCTTGCTGGTCTTGGCTTGGCTAACTCTATGTTGTGTTAACGTTATAGTAATATTGGCATACACTTTAGCAGATATACAAACTGTTTGGTGTAGGCTTGGGCGTGTAATTGCATGAAGAGACTAGGAGATATCTTAAACAGTATATTTGGCTGGAGATGCTTGTGGTTTAGATGATGTATGAGTGTGTTCATGTGGTTCGTTACTGCTCTTTACTCGAATAAAGACTGATTGCTGTATCAACCACAAGAGACATCCTTTTTCTCTGCAGTATCTATTTTTTCCATACCTTCCTGACTTTTCACCGGGGTATACAGTATATGACGGGTAGAAGCTGAGCTGCTGTTGACAGAAGTCAGTGTAACATGTGTGACATTGTATAGCTATTTACTTCCTACTTAGAGAAGCCATGTTGGTTAAAAATAAATAAATAAATAATAATAATATGTATCACCTTTTTAAGATTTTCTGAATACCCTGGTATACCGTAACACCTTGATACCGCCCGTTGTCCTAGTTACTATTTTGTGCACTTTTAGGGTTCTGTAAATATGCTCGGCAAATTACAGTCTTAAATAGCCATGCACACGTAAGGTCTAAGGATGTCTTGTTAAAGTTTTAGATGCTAGTTATGTATGAACACTCTGCAGGGGTGAGTGCGTCTTGGTAAAGTGGCCAGTGCTAAGGGGTGTCTTGGTAAAGTGGCCAGTGCTAAGGGGTGTGCTCATCTTTTAAGAGCTGGCCGCTCAGGAGGTGTACCACCACTTTTGAGAAGTCCGACACACATAAGATATCATGCCAGTTTGGGAACCAGAGGGTTACTGGATCTCCCTTCTTTCTCGATCATGCTAGCTGGTTGGTGATTGCCAGTGTTGTATTTACCTATTTAAGTCATTCTCTTGACCAGGCTGTAGTGGTCCTTCTGTAATGTAAGCAGTGAAACAGGTGTCCTTGAGTAGGCCCCAGAAAGCTGAGTGCTTTGTAGGAGAAGATAACGTCGTAACTCTGTTTGCTTTGCGTTTACAACCTACCCACGATCCTCACCGTAAACATGCACTCAGCATCCTGAATGGGATGATATGATAGGAGTCTGAATGTGTTACCTATTTATTTGGGGACTCAATCTTTAGTGACTGACTCTTGTCTGTGTGTTTGTGTGTTTGTTTTTTTGTTTTGTTGTTTAGATACGGATGCAAGCTCAAGGAAATGTCATTCAGGGAAGCATGATTGGGAACTTCATTAACATCTATCAGCAGGAGGGAACAAGGGGCTTATGGAAGGTAAGAACCGCACCTCTCTTCGTGCCGCTCTTTTAAAACTTTTAAAACACTTTAGAGACCTAATGAACTTTAATAAATGGACTGGTAACACTTTTTTTTGCCTTGATCTGTCTTCATTAATTGTGTACAATAAGCTACACAACTTACCCAGTCAACTCATTTTGAATACTGTTGTGTTGTGTGCTCATGTGTGAGGGCTGCATAATCTGTTATGTGGTGTGCAGTGGTTAGCAAGCCTCTGCTGCTGTTGAGCAATCACACTTTGCATGTTGCAGAAATGCATCTCTAGTTTTTGATGATTCATCAAGAGGCTGTTTTTGTGGTTCCCACCACCTCCACACACACACACACCTCCAAACCTGCCCTGTTCTCGTGCTTGAAGATGGCTCTACACAGCTTTCTGATTGACATGTTTACCTGCCCGGTGATCACCCAGGTCATTACCAGTTGATGGATGGGTCTGACTGACTGTGTTCCTCAATGACTGCTTTGCTTTTGGCCTGGGGTGTGTGTTGGGGGTTCACGAGCTGAAATATGGAGACAGGAGACAACAATGCACAAACACTCTCTCTCTCACACACACTGCAAACACACTCACACACACACACACACACACACACACACACACACACACACACACACACACACACACACACACACTCAGCCCCTTCTCTCTCCTCCACACACACACACACATATGTCCACAAACACAACCCTCTGGGCTGGGCTGTATGGTTGGGTGCAGTGTGTTTACTTGCTAATGCTTTTTAATCAGAAGTGAAGGCACTGTCTGAATAAACTGCACTAAGCCCTACTCTCTTGTTTTTCAGGGGGTGTCCCTCACTGCCCAGAGAGCTGCCATTGTGGTGGGCGTCGAGCTTCCTGTGTATGACATGACCAAGAAGCACCTGATTCTCTCTGGCCACATGGGCGACACGGTGTACACCCACTTCCTGTGAGTCCCACTGCTATATGTATGCAAGTTCCTGTGAGATTTACACAGCTGCAGATAAGATTCAACTTTAATGTCATTGGACGGAGTAATGGTACAAAGCCAATGACCTGTAGATGTACAGGCGCGGGCACCGATAGACCCCAGGTGCGGGCACCGATAGACCCCACCATTTAAGCAGCTTCGCAACAAACACGCTAGTCTGGCGAAAAGTAACCTTTTCCATGTAAACGGAACTCCGCTAGTTCCTTTGTCAGGCAACTTATAGCCCAACATTACGTTTATAACAAGTAAAATAGATAATGTGTTTAATAGTCTATAGTCAGGGGCATGCACGTTTTAAAGCACTGGCTCAGGATCAAGAGAAAACTAAATCTGTTTACGCTATTTGTTCATTTTATGCAAAGCTACTTACAGTACAGATGCACATTTTCATTAGTAGGTTTGCTCCCTGAGAAAAAAAAAACTGGAGACACGCTGATAATGACAGCAATTGTATTTTAATTGTGCTTGCTCTAAAGAGGTTCAGGCCCTGGGCTTTTGTAAAGCGTGTGTGTGTGTGTGTGTGTGTGTGTGTGTGTGTGTGTGTGTGTGTGTGTGTGTGTGTGTGTGTGTGTGTGTGTGTGTGTGTGTGTGTGTGTGTGTGTGTGTGTGTGTGTGTGTGTGTGTGTGTGTGTGTGTGTGTGTTCTAAGGGGGTTCAGGCCTGGGCTCTGGAAAGCGTGCATGCAGCGTGTGTGTGTGCTCTAAGGGGGTTCAGGCACTGGGCTCTGTAAAGCGTGTGTGTGTGTGTGCTCTAAGGGGGTTCTGGCCCTGGGCTCTGTAAAGCGCCTTGAAACTATTTTATTGGACTGGCTTTATATTGGCTATATATATATGAAATTGAATTGAATTGAGTATACCTGCTCCCTAACTCTTTCATGGGTCACAGCAAAGTCAGAGAAGCCTATTGAACATGAGCTTTGCAGAAAGTTACTTTTGTAGTAGGCCTAGCGCAAGGATTTACAGGATTTGTTGTTTACAGCACATGCTCATTGTTTACGGCACATACTCATTGTTTATGGCACATACTCATTTTTACAGCACATACTCATTGTTTACAGTGCATACTCATTGTTTACAGCTCATACTCATATACGGCACATACTCTTCTTTTACAGCACATACTCATTGTTTACACATGTAAAAATTAAACTACCCTTATCTCTTCCTACATTCCCCCAAGCATGCAGTTGCCTTTGTTTAAGGGTGACGTTATCTCAATCAGCATGTCCTGTGCTCATGCTGTGTTTGAGGCTTGCCAACATTTACAAATGGGTGAAAGAAATGGTGATTTAAGTTGTTTTCCTTCTTGGTTTGGGTGTAGCCTGCTAAACTCATGTAATGATGCCGTCCTGGGTATTAGTTTGGAAGAAAATGGAGGGGAAAATAGGATTAACACAAGAGTTTTATGACGTCACAAGCTGATGATTGGGTCATGGATACATGTGCCAGAATCACACATTAATTATATATTCTCTTGAAGTCTGCCAGAACGTGTGTAGTATTCCACTGCGGAACACTGCTTACCAGTTATATATCCACGACAACCATTATAACCTCTTTAGAATGGAGCCCAGCCACACACACACACGTGCTCAAGCCAACCTTCACAACATCAGTAGTTGATGTTTGACCTGAAGAGACTGTTTGGAGGGTGGTGTTTAGGTGTGTGTTTGTGAGGCTGATTTCTGTGAGGCCCCTGTACAGTAATGTAATCAGGTTGGCTTGTTTATGTACTCGCCTAGCACCGCTCACGAGGGGAAACTGTCTGACTTTTCCGGTTGGTTCACATGCCTACCAGTAACTGCCCTGAAACATGCACTTACTTGACCTTTTGGCACAATAAACCTCAATCATTTTTTTCTCTTTCCTCCTGTGCCTTAAGAAATAGTCAGATGTCTTGGGTATATTGAGACATGAAATGTAGGGTTTGTAAGTCAATTTGACATCAAATCCAACCATTGGTGTATAGGTTAGACATAACTGATTTTGGGTAAATATTGTGGTTTTGAGGATTCGTGTTCAAATGTACTGTGGGAACTGTACCGTTGCTAAGAAGTGGGTTGTTTGGGTGATACTGATTTACTTGCAGGCATTTTTGTGGTGAGGATGAGAACTTTCATTTGAATCATTTAAATGCTGCTCTGGTGCCAGAAGCTTCCATTACCTGTCAGCGATGGCAATCTCCTGAAAGGATTATAACCGAAGCAAAACTAACTTGACTAAACACATAGACATCAATTGGACCCAAGCTGGATCAAACTTGTCTTTCAAGTTTTCGGCTAATTTGTTTTTGTTAGCACTCCTTCGTGTTTGAATAGCCTATGCCTTTATTATGAAGGAGAGCCTCTTTTGTGGTCTTTTGTGCAGCACTATGCCATGAGGTGAGAGAGAGAGAATACATTAATCTGGTGATTTTTCTTTTCTTTGGATGTCCAGGCTCTGGATGTGTTATTAGTCTGTCATGTTTAAGAGCTCTACAGTGCTGTCTGCAGCAGGTGTTTGTTCTTCTGGTGCTGCGATGGTTGCATGTTGATTATTCTGATGGTCTTGATTATTCAAATTTTGTTCCAAAGATTGATATTTGATTATTGATTGTTGATTATTCAGATGGTTCTGTGATTTTGTTGATTATTTAGCCAGTTCTGCGACTCTTCTGAAGATTGATTGTTTTGTGATTTTGGTTCTGTGTCTCCCCAGGGCCAGTTTCACATGTGGCCTAGCGGGAGCGCTGACGTCCAACCCCATCGATGTGGTGCGCACGCGCATGATGAACCAGCGGGTGGTGCTGGACGGCACGTGTGGGGGGTACAAGACCACGCTGGACTGCCTGCTGCAGGTAAGCACCCAGCAACCAGAGGAGATCGCCGAGCAGGAAGCCAACTAGTTCAGCCATGTGTCCGTCTGATCAGAGGTGGTGGCGGCGGCGTCAGACCTGGCAGTTAACCGCAAGACTGGGATCACACTAGAAATAACGAAGAGCGTAACGCAACACTCAGACCATAGTAGTTCTATTAGTTTAAACAAACGATAGTCTCTTTAAAAAAATCCGCTGTTGAGCAACCACCCTGGTAAACAAGTGAGGGACTGTTCAAAAGGATAGTCTCTCGGTCATTAAACGATGATAGTTGTTCCACAGCGCTTTCAGGAAAGGCTCCCCTGAGTCTGCTGACCTCCAGGCTGAAGGGGGGCTCCACGCCATGCTGCAGCTCACAAAGCGTGTGATGCTGTATTTGTGTATTTGATGCTTGATCATAACGTTATCCCTTGGTTGAAAGTGTGTTGCTTGTGTCCTGCAGACGTGGCGATCAGAAGGGTTCCTGGCTCTCTACAAGGGCTTCTTCCCCAACTGGCTGAGACTTGGGCCCTGGAACATCATTGTATCCTTCTTCTCTCTTTACCTGTGTGTGTGTGTGTGTGTGTGTGTGAGCTTAACGTGGGCCCGCACTAAGCTAATGACATGGCTGATTAGTTCACTTCCTGTGTGTAACAGGTTTAGCTCACATCCTGTGCTGTTAAGAGTATCACAGAAATAACCAGACCTGCTAACACCCATCGGCTGTTCGACATGTATACATTGTCTCATGTAACCATGGAAATAGTGTATTTAACCCACTGCGCCTCTATCCTGGCCTATACATCCCACATGGTCTGTATTTCCATCGGTGGGGTCCTGGCGTAGTCATTACATCATAATTACATAACAGACCCTCGGCCTTCTGAGAGGCCCCGCATCAGCAGCTGAGACGAGAGGTTCAGTTGAGCTGCTAACAATGGCAGCACTTTCCCCCCGAAGGATAGATTAGCTCTGATGGACTTGTGTAAGAGCGAGACCCAGGATCAGTTGAGAGAGAGGGAGAGAGGTTTATTTGAGTAAGGTTTAGTGACCCCCATGAAGGAATTCAAGGGGGGAGTACAGCAATGCTTACAGAAAGGATTAACCTTCAGTTATACCCTCTCCTGCACTTAGAGTGTGTGTGTGTGTGTGTGTGTGTGTGTGTGTGTGTGTGTGTGTGTGTGTGTGTGTGTGTGTGTGTGTGTGTGTGTGTGTGTGTGTGTGTGTGTGTGTGTGTGTGTGTGTGTGTGTGTGTGTGAGAGAGGAGGGGCTACTGTAAACACTCTTCAGACAGTGTTGTACTTGTGCAGTAAAAAGATCGACATGGTCTGTTTGGCTCCGGATTCCTGGAATAGCTATAAAGACTGATAAGGACGTGTGTGTGTGTGTGTTCTGGTGTTCAAGGTGACTCCATACTGTACAGACTATGGAGCTGGTTCTTGACATGAACTTCAAAAACATGGCCAGGTTTTCTTCTGAGCCAGTCTTTCCTGGAGAAATATATGCTACTTCATAATACCAGGGTTTCCTGATGTGTGTTGGATGATAATGTCATCTCTGTTTGCCAGCTAACAGGATAAAAGGAATTGATATTTTACGACAAATTTTGACATTCTTAATATTTCACTGGTGTTCTAACTGAAAACACAGACCCTCCTTTCCCCGCTAAATATGATGCTATATCTATCCCACGTTGGACATTGTCAGGAGAAAAAGCTGATTTGTGTTTCAGAAGCGTCTCCGTTTCCTAAGATGAGATGTGCTTCTTTTTAAGGTTATAGAAGTGGCTACACAAGTACGACGACTTTGAATCAGCAGTCAGGGGAAGAGCAGTCTCTCCTCATAGATGCTATTACAAAAAAAAAAAAACTTGCCTCGACGTGTTCAGCTGGTGCCTTTGACCATAGTGACTTACAGCACGGGGAAAGGAGACTTTTTATCTTCATGCTGATTTCTGAAACTGAAATCCTTCGAGTTTGGCACGGGGCGGGGGGAATCTAGCTTTGTCAGTTCATCTGCAGGAACACTGCATTCATTGAAATAGAAAACTGTTCCTTTCTAAAACCACAGCAAACAGTGGGCCGTCTCTTCCATGACATCCCTTCAACTCGCATGTTTACATGATACTTTTTAAATTAATTAATTAATGATTATTTAATTAAACATTAACAAATCACAAACCAAGTCCCCAACCATAAACACAGGCTGTTTTTTGCCATAATCCATTGAAGTATAACCTGTGATGATGTGCGGTATGTACCGTGCTTAAACAGTGCCCGTTTCCCCAGTCGTGTGTTGCACCTTAACCCTGCCCTCTTCAGTTCTTCATCACCTACGAGCAGCTGAAGAAGATCGACGTGTAAGAACCCTCCGCGGTGTGAGGAAGAGGAGGAGACGAGGAAGAGCGGTACGCAAACGGCTCCCCAAACCGCACCGAGCGGAGAACTCAACGTCTCACAGAAACCGTACCGAGAGGTCAACCCGGGCTGTGTTGATTGACAGGTAGCCAGATACCATCTCATGCCAGTTGGGCCCGTACTCGCCCGTCCGCCCCTCCAACCATAGCTGTCAGAAGTGCGTCACCACCCTACTTAAGCTACCCAGGCTGGGGGGGGTATATATATACCTCATCACAGTAACCCCCACAAAAGTGGTTGCTTGCTCCAGCATTGCTGGCATTCTGCCCTAGATACCCCAGGCTTCTGTGCCTCGTCCACTGTGCTGTCCGCGCCTGCGCTCTAAGGCCATAGTAGAACATGAGCTTCCAGAGCAGTTATTTCTGGATGCAGCTCCGCTGCAGCGTTTGATTGGCAGCTTTCTGTCGCGGGAGGAAGGTGTCCCACTGGGGTTCCATGTGGTTGTCAGGTGACGCCTGATAAAGTTATAGATAAGGACGAAAGATATGGGATGAGTACCAACACACAGGATTTGTATCATGCACCGTTAAAACTGTAACGGAGAATGTGCTGTTGACATGTTGACACATGGTCTAGTCGGCTAGACCTTTTTGCCCACCCCCACTCCCAGGTTACAATGGCTGTTGAGATTGGCCACCATCTTTTAATGTCAAGAAATTAATTTGCCACTTAATAGCCTAGAAGTTACTAAACCAGAGCTCACTGGATGCTAAGAGGTTTTTTTTCTTTTTTTTTCTTTGTTCGTCACTCTGACTTTGTGAAGGCTGTTAACAGACTACACATTCGTTTTGTTCATTTCTACTCAAACATTTTCAGTAACAATCCTTAAATTCACCTAAATCATCCACCACATGTCTAGAGGGTCCAGAAGTGAATGTCAACGTGCCTTTGTCTTCTCTTAAGATGAGTTTGAGACACTTTCACCTTTCTGAGTTGCATTTCAGCATTAAGTTGTTTTGGTGTTTGAAGCGCTACTACATTATTACTTTAAACTTTTTTTTTTAAAACTCCCTAAAAACACAAGCAGCTGTATGTGTCATGTCTTTGTTGTCTAACGAGAAGTTGGTTATAAAATATTGACCTTAGGACCACAGACAGAGAGACAGACAGTAAAACTGTATGCAACTGTAGAACCTGGAAAGCACATGGCACTTTTTTTTCTGTTTTGCATTTGACAATGACATCACATGTTTCGGTGGGTGTATCTTATAACTAAGGGTTGTGTGTGTGTGTGTGTCCTGTCTGTCTGTCTGTCTGTCTGTCTGTCTGTCTGTCTGTCTGTCTGTATATCATGATAAACCTTACAAGAACTGTGTGTGCTCCAGACCTGCTGTAGCACGGGGGGTGTTTATTTCGAGTAGCGTTACATAAGCAGCAGAGAAGAGAAGGGCAGAGGCCTAATAGGCTTGCTCTGCCACCCTTCTTACTTACTACAGCGTGACTCAAATGTCACAGGGTTCTGGGTACTTCATGTACAGAACCTTCCTGTCCAGTGATATAATGTACTGCAGTCATAAGACACCAGTAGTACTGACCAGTGACCATTTTAAAGATGACCAAAGATGTGGAAAAGTATTCCTGGATGTGTATTTATTGGTTACACATTTAGAAAGAGTTATGAATATGAATCTATGTGCTTGTTGTATCATGCCAAGTTAAAATATTGCTCTGAATAAATTATTACTGTAATCCACATGTGCCTGTTTTGCGTGACTGTTTTAATATATATATAAAAAAAAAAATGTTACCATCGAAACATAAACACCAACATGCAGACCAATATTGCAATCGTATTTGTGTGTCCGTTAAGTTTCACGGTTTGAAGGCCCGAACGGCAGATCTTCATAGCAGTTAGGAAGCCTATTGTATAGGTCTAACGCATCTTCTGTACACAACCTTTAACATCCAGTAGCGAAGGTCCAAACAGTGACACCAAACTCTCCTTTCTGCCTCTCTTGAGCCCGTGGGTGTAATTTTTCACGGGGACATACATATTCATTGGACTTGCATCGACAGGAATCATGCCACTTAGTTACTGAGTTACACATCCACATACACTGAAATCCACAATAGCAATTAATTTAATAGCTTGATGGGACGAGTCGAGCAGCGTTAGTTGATGTCTCAGCTATAGCGTTTCATGAAATGAGCTAACCAGAGTCCCTCCTCTAGGACTTCAAATCTAGAACAAGCTTGTTTGTTTCGAATGACAATTTCTCACACAATGATTTATGAATAATTCAACGCTCGTGTGAAGTAATTGTTCTTCTATTTTGCTGAGGAGTCCCAGTTTTCCATATAAAGGCTGTTTTTTTCCATCGCGCTTCGGCTACCCAGGGGAAGACGAAAAGCTGTTGTCATGAACCCTCTGTGATTCCTTTTGAAATTTATGCTTGGGGATTTATTAGTGTGTGGAGTCTGATTTTTCACTGCACTGAGATATACCGTATTGTTTTCTGTGTTGCTTATACATTATTAAGATCTTTTTGAAATAAAGATGTTTCTGAAGTCGTAAAAACAGACTCAGCAGTCCAGCAGTTCTTTCTTTGACACCCCGGGGTATCTTGGTCGAACATAAAATAATAAAATGATTACATTTATTTCTAGCTCCCATGAAATTGCATTATTGTGAGTATGGGCCTCATGGCAATGAATTGACAGGTTAAATAAGCGGCTTTTAAACTGAAAGTGGGTCTGGCTTGGATAGGATGTTGTTACCTATAGCTTTTCTCCCCCAGTAATGATGTTTACCAGCAACATCAGAAAGAATAGGCCTACTCTTAAAATCACTGTAGGCTATAATAGATAGACCTAATGTGGTTCTATACTCTTCAATCTAGTTTGAAAAATATTTTTGAGCAGTGGGGTCACACATGAAACACATTCTATTAATTTGTTAGGCAGTATTTGACATATGTTAATGACAGAGCATGAGGTTCAAGTCCACTATAAACCCCTTCTCAACGATGTAATGCCCGAAATGTGACAGCCAATTACCAAACAACCAAACTGATCAAAAGGCCATCACGACTTGCTCTTAGGCTACGTGGGTGTAGAGGTTAGTATGGAGCTAGCATATGCGTATAGATCACAATGGGGCCTCAAAGTTCTAAGAAATGTGTTTGATCCACATTACAAAGAGTTGAAAGCAGAAGATGAACTAGTGCACAGTCATGAGCTAATTACCGATTCCAGTCGTGACTGTTCAACCGCTGGGCCAAGCTCTCGAGAGATGGACTGCCTCAAAGGAAATTTCTGAGCTATATTTGGCGTGTCGGTTTACGGACAGTAGGGGGCAATATATGTCTTCACTTATTCGTGAGGTAGTCTCGGTTGATTTCCCCATATTGAAAGTCCTTCAGGCGCGCATCTCTTTATCCGAATGAGGGCCTCCGTGTTAGATAAGATATAAATATTTGAGAGGCAAAGCGCTAGATGCGCTGCTGGAAATCTGTTGCCCTTAGGCGGCGATTGGTCTTACCAGACACATACACCTCGATTTTCTGTTAAATCTTTCAATTAAAAGGTTGTGTGGCTAATTAGGGGACTCTCCCTTGCTCTTGGCTTCCATCTTTGTCTCCGTTTAACTCTTTCACAAACGTATTATCAAGCAATGTCACTCATTTAAAATATTGGATTGAAAGGAAACATAGGTCTTCACATTACAATTGATTAATAGAACATGTTTTTTTCTCTCTTTTTTTATAGTTTTGTCTTGGAAACAGCATATATTTTTCAAGGCCCACATTTTGCTGGTCACTTTGCAGAGGATCTCAGAGGATTTCGCTATGATGGACTTTAATACCACTGCAGTCAGCAATACCCACCTGACATGTTCACAGTATCAGTTTTACTCCACTTCTACTTTTGCACTTGCATGTTCTTTTGCATCGTAGACTGGTCTTGTTCCTTAGCTTTTAGAGCTTTCAGATGGCCCCAGACATCAGTCTCAGGGGGCAAATCCCACCGGAAATTTTAGTTCTTAAAGATGGATCTTTGGTGGCTCAGGAGACCTACATGTGATCTCATTATTGTTTCAATTTAATATCAATTTCATTTTAAATTTAAATTTCATTTAATGATATTTCTCCTTAAAAAAAATATTTTAGTAGAAACCGTTTGAGGAAGAAATTAGATGAGGCACTTAACTGTAGACATCTACCATAAATTACCAAAAAAATCCTCTCCACTATAGCTTTGAACAGTCTTCTTGCATAGTGCACTTTATTGTGCATTGTCCCTAAATAACAAAGTTCTTTGGAAAGAGAAACAGAAGAGTTAATGTTGAGATGTCTAAATATTGAAGTAACACAATGTAACAATGTGTGTGTGCAGTAGCAGTAGATTTAAGCCTAAATCTCTTTTAATGTCATTGTTGTCTAGGAGAAACTAAGGAGATCTCTCTTTACATTTTCTTTTCTTATGGGCGTGCTATCCTAACTCCAACTCCATCTAGCCCAAATCCGTACATCAAGGTCACATCAGGGTCACTTCAGGGCAGCATCAAGGTCACATCAGGGTCACATCATGGTCGGGATGGAATCACATCAGGGTCACATCAGGAGCTGCATCAGGGTCACGTCAGGGGTTGCATCAAGGTCACATCAGGGCCACGTCAGAGTCGCCTCAGGTTCGTTTCAGAGCAAAAGGGACCGATGGATTCCTGAAGAGCGAGACAAGGAGGAGCAGCTACGGAGAGCAAGGAGGAGCAGCGACGGAGAGCAAGTGTGAGTATCATTCTGAGACCTCTTTCCATTTTCACACGCATGGAGCCATCCATGACCACTGAGACACACTCAAAGGGATGTCCTGAGCCGTCCATGGCCACTGAGACACACTCAAAGCGATGTCCTGAGCCGTCACCTCTGAGACGAGAAACAGAGAGGAAGTGCAGTAGAACTAGGTGAAAGTGGAGGGCACTTAACGAAGAACAAGGGTGACCTTTCTTTAGGCCATCAGTGCACTGCTGCTTTTCCTCCTCTTTTGCAGTGGAGAGTCAGAGTGTTTTATGTTGCTTTTTTTCCCTTTCTCTCTCTCCAAATGAGTGAGTCATTATGTTATTATTAAGAGGGACGAGGGATGGGGGTCCCCAGCTATAATTAACTTCCTGTGTCCTTGTGCCACCTCCTGGAAGACAGCAGTCTTTGAGAAACACAGATAACCCACAATGCATCTGGCTCTGGCCCGGGTCTGGCCCTGATTTTGCATGGATCCATCAGATTCGCTGATGTCTGTGACTGCATGTCTGTGACTGCACTGTGTGTCTGTGACTGCATGTCTGTGACTGCATTATGTGACTGCATGTCTGTGACTGCACTCTGTGTCTGTGACTGCACTCTGTGTCTGTGACTGCACTCTGTGTCTGTGACAGCATGTCTGTGACTGCATGTCTGTGACAGCATGTCTGTGACTGCATGTCTGTGACTGCATTATGTGTCTGTGACTGCATGTCTGTGACTGCACTCTGTGTCTGTGACTGCACTCTGTGTCTGTGACTGCACTCTGTGTCTGTGACTGCATTATGTGTCTGTGACTGCACTCTGTGTCTGTGACTGCATTATGTGTCTGTGACTGCATGTCTGTGACTGCATTTCTGTGACTGCATTATGTGTCTGTGACTGCATGTCTGTGACTGTGACTGCACTGTGTGTCTGTGACCGCATTATGTGTCTGTGACAGCATGTCTGTGACTGCATGTCTGTGACAGCATGTCTGTGACTGCATGTCTGTGACTGCATGTCTGTGACTGCATTATGTGTCTGTGACTGCATGTCTGTGACCGCATTATGTGTCTGTGACTGCACTCTGTGTCTGTGACTGCATGTCTGTGACAGCATTATGTGTCTGTGACAGCATTATGTGTCTGTGACTGCATGTCTGTGACCGCATGTTTGTGACTGCACTCTGTGTCTGTGACTGCAGTGTTCAAATCAGAGGGTCAACTACATCCGGCCAGCAAATCCTCTGAGAGACTCTGGTGCTTAAGTTGACAACTGCTATGGTTCTCAGTTGCTGGTGGACATTGCGGTTCTTAAACACATTTAGTAGATGGTTCCGCTGTGTCTCCTCTTAACTAGTATTGGTATTATTAGTTCAAACGAGTGGGCAGTACGTTGGAAGACAAATAGTGCATGCTATAGTTACAAGTCACCGAAGCTCACTTTTAAAACGAGTAAGTTCTCGATTTGACCTTAGGAGCCACGTGAAGGGCACTGACAACAGTATTTCAGCCGCAGTTTACAACATTGTTCTGACTGCAGCCTCACTGGAAATCACAGCGAAAGCCCTTGACGAGGTGATAGTTGTCTGAATGCTTTCCATCTCTGCAACCTCTCGACACAAACACACACACAACACATATAAACACACACACAAACACACACACACACACACACACACACAGACACACAAAACACAACACATATAAACACACACACACACACAGACACACACAACACAACACATATAAACACACACACACAAACAGAGAGCACTTGCTTGCGTTTACGATGGCATCAGGCTGGTGTTTGACGGATAAGGTTAGCCAGTTAACCTTGAGCACGGCTGAGCGTGCAGACATCAGCTTGAATTACAGGGTGGGGGTGACGGGGGCGACACGGGTGGGACAAGCAGCGGCACTCTCCTGGCTGACAGGAAGCTGTTTTCGCTCGAGGGGAGGGGGGGGGGGGCAGCGTGATTCAGCAGCTGAAAGCGTTTGTCCTCTGCAATCTCAGAGCTCTTCCAGGAGTGCACTACCTCAGCTCAGAGGCGGTGCCAGAAACTGAACGTCCCCTGTAAAATCTCAACCTGCCCTAAATAGGTCGAAATAACAAAATCTACACTTTCCGGCATGTTCCTTTTCCGGCACCCACCCACACACTCCACATACATGACCTGACATTCATTCTTCGAAGAATTCATCCCATTATCCATCATAAGAACCCAGCATGGCTGTGATATGAGGATATGTTAATGATCTGGTCAATGGTATTAATGCTAATCACCAAGGACACGCTCAGTATGGTCACCAAAGTGGATGTAACACATTTCCCCTGAATGTGTGGAGGCCGGGGGTGGATCACTGCAACCGCACTCGTAATTAGATGAAAACAAATGTGCCTTCGAGTTGCACAACAGTCATTCTGCGTGACATGCTGAACTGATTGTGACTGTTTCTTTTTTTTTAAATGATGTTAACACTCATTTCCCTCTCTCTCTTGTACCCCGCGTTCTGTCATCCTCGGAGAGGCGAGCAGGGAAATAGAGCAGTCCATCGTGTTCAGCACAGCAGCTGAAGATGATAAAATTAAGCGATGACAGCTCTGGCTGATCCAGATTACATTTTCATATTCTGGTCACAAGATGTTTGTCACATGTTTGGAGAGAGTATGACTGAACCATTTTCTGTCGGATTTCGATGTAATAGTATTAGCGTCCCATGCCTTACAGTTAGACATGGATTTCATTTCAAGGATTTCTCATCTGATCTGTTTTGAAAGGACAACCTTCTAAGCGACATTGGGTGTGATGAGCCACCTTGTGTTGCATTTGGTTAAAAGACTGAAAGGCTGAGTAAATGACATAGACATTCTGAGGAATGTAATTAGGAAAAGTGTCATCCACATCTTAGACCTTTCATAAACTCGAAAACCATCTCAGTCACATATCTATTTCTGACTTGTCGGTATAGTCGCAATTTGAAAATTGGCACCCTGCCTCAAGTGGCTGTCATATTGTGCATTTCAATGGCACCACAGTGCATTTTTATTGCTAAGTTATTACTGAATGAACTATACAACCCTGCAAGCTATATGTTATACTTTGGCATCCCCTGGGTTTCAATTCACTCATCCCCACGAGGCATACCATCACAACGAGGCTTTTAGCAGTTCAAGACTGTGTTTGTGTGCTGGCGACCGAGAACTTGACTTCTTCACATTTTCAGCAGACACAACAAAGCCCCTTTGAGCCGTAATGGCCGGTTACAGCTGCTCTGAGCCGCATTATGTGCGTTTCAGAAAGAGGCCTTGCACAGACACTATGTGCCAGGCCATTAAGCATTTTGAATAATACACTTCATGGAAATATATTGTGCTTCTATGCAGCTGGACACAGACGTATATGTGGCCAGATGTCCTGTACATCAGGCTGTAATTGGCGAAGAGGTCAGGGCATGGTTCAGATTAGCAATCCAATTTACGGTCAGAAATCCCCGGGCAATCTATACCCTCTGTTGGAAACCTAACTAATAACCTGACTTATATTTAGGGTATCTGAGAATAGCATGGAGCCCAATCCAAGGCCCCTGGACAAAAGGCATACTGTCAGTGACCCCCAGGAAGCCTCGGGCCATTTCTCTCTGAGACAAATAAATGCAAAAAGAAAAAGAAAAAGAAAACGGCATGGGGAGGAAGAAGAAGAAGAAGAAGAAGAAAGACGAAAGAAAGCACTACACAAAACACTAAGAGGCTTATTGAGTTAACAGCCCAAGGGTGTCTTAATCACAGGACCCCCCCCCCCCCCCCAAACACACACAAACACACACACACACACACACACACACACACACACACACAACCCCACCACCTCCTTTTAAAAAAGATATGAGAGGCAGTCTTTACTGAGGCAACACAAATGTCACCGATGCCAGCGGAGGCCGTGCAGCGAGCAGGGCAGGCAGGGGACTGCGCTCTGATAGGAAGCCCGGATAGCAGGGAAGTGTACAGTAGGGTAGATAAGGTCCGGATCTGTCTCAGGCTGTCCGGATCCTGGCAGATTGGCCAGATGAGGGCCGCATTCGGGCCGCATTCGGGCTGCGGCTGTTCAAGAGTTCAAGATGCCATCTGTGAAGTGAGATGTGAAGCGTGTCTATAGGGAGAGATTGGACAGACATTTAGTTGAGAAAGGCATGCAGGGGCAAAGGCATGCAGGGGCAAAGCCTCTCCGCAGAAGAGTCAGAGGAGAAATGTAGGGACAAGCAAGTCTTCCCAGGGCTGGGCTCCTTTGAGGTCAACTTAAAACTCACATGCACACACACACACACACACCAACCCTCACACACACACACACACACAGACACAGACACACACACACACACACACACACACACACACACACACACACACACACCAACACGCACACACCAACCCGCACACACACTCACACACAAAATCACATGCACACACACATACTCACACACAAACACACACACACACACACACACACACAAACACACAAACACACACACACACACACACACACACAACCACACACACAAACGCACACAAACGTGTGATCAATGGTGTGAAGAAGACGTCGAGGTCACGAGGGAGACGCTCGTTTTTCACTGAGCAATTTCCTGGAACGCCCCGCAGGCCTTCTGCGCTCCCTTCCAACATCCACCACCACTCCCCAGCAATCTGGAGCCTGAGAGGAGCAGCATTCATATGCACACTCATGAACTAACCAGGCCAAACACACACACACACACACACACACACACACACACACACACACACTAACAACCACCCATACATATACATATACATATAAACAATGCCACACACACACAGAATTGCGTACTCACACATCTTTACACACACACACACACACACACACACACAATCATACACATGTCATTTGCTTTTGTGTAAACAAATAAATGCATACACACACTGTCACACGCCTATACATTATTACGCACACAAGCACATCCATATCTTTCTGCCACCCCCATGCCTCCTGCCTCGCCCCCCGCCCGCCCCCCGCCCCCACCCCAGAGGCTGTGCCAAGCACATGCCAGACCAGTGTCACCATCCATTTCACTTCCGCCAACGATATTACAGAGATACATCTTCACACTGAACATATATCTCTCTCAGCTCTACTCAGCCATGCAGAAAAAGAGAGGGAAAGAAAGAAAAGAGAGAAAGCAGAAAAGCACAAAGTAAAGTAAAGTCGGTAAGTAAAATAAGAAAGAAAGAAAGATTGAAGAAAAAAGAAAGAGGGAGAGAGAGAGAGAGAGAGAGAGAGAGAGAAAGCAATGACAGAAGTGTAAGAAAATAAACTGGGAACTTTGTGAAAGTGAATTAGGGCTGGAATGAGGAGTTAATGGAGAGCGATTGGCAATGCATGCATCCCATAAAAGAGAGACTCTGCAAGGACAAGGAGCTCTATTCTCGCCAGCTGAGGGTGTGTGTGTGTGTGTGTGTGTGTGTGTGTGTGTGTGTGTGTGTGTGTGTGTGTGTGTGTGTGTGTGTGTGTGTGTGTGTGTGTGTGCGGGCTGGGGGGAAAGACAGAGGCCTTAATAAGAGTCAGACCCCTGCCTTCCCAATGCAATTACTGTATAGCCGCATCTGGCTTCACTGTATCAGTGTGTGGAGAGATGAGGAGAGAGAGAGAAGGAGGGGGAGAGAGAGAGGGAGAGAGAGACAGATGAAGGAGAGGGGGGAGAGAGGGAGAGAGAGAGACAGATGAAGGAGAGGGGGGAGAGGGAGAGAGAGACAGATGAAGGAGAGATGAGGAGAGAGAGAGAAGGAGGGGGAGAGAGAGAGGGAGAGAAAGACAGATGAAGGAGAGGGGGGAGAGAGGGAGAGGAGAGGGAGAGGAGAGGGAGAGAAAGAGGGAGAGAGAGACAGATGAAGGAGAGGGGGGAGAGAGGGAGAAGAGGGGGAGAGAGAGAGGGAGAGAGAGACAGATGAAGGAGAGGGGGAGAGAGGGAGATGAGAGGGAGAGATAGAGGGAGGGAGAAAGAGGGAGAAGTACAGACAGACAAAGAGGAGGAGAGAGAGGGAGAAAATGAGAGAGAGAAGGAGAGGGAGAGATAGAGGGAGAGAGGCAGAAGGTGAGATAGAGGGAGGGGGAGAGCGGCAGAAGGAGAGATAAGGGAGGGAGAGAGAGAGGGAGGGGCAGACAGACGGAGGAGAGGGGAGGGAGGAGTGAGGGAGAGAGAGGCAGAAGGAGAGAGGCAGGGAGGAGAAGGACAGAGAAAGGTAGAGAGAGACAGATATGGTGAGAGAGAAAGACAGGGATGGAGAGAGGAAGAAAAGGTGACAAAAAGAAAGGGAAGAAGAGAGTGAAAGAGATGGAAAGACAGGATGAAATAGAAGGAAAGAGAGGGAGAGAGACGGGAAAGAAAGAACGAAAGAAAGAAAGATACACAAAGCATGAAATAAGGCTCCTGCAAAGTTCTTAGCATACTCAGAAAATGGAATTTAGCATTTCATGCCACACATATGTAGACCAGTGGAAACACAATCAGAGGATACAACCCTCCTAACAAAATATAACATAACAAAACCCTACCTTTTTGACCCACTCATACTATACAAAACTAGGCCAATTTATTTGCTTATTATATATACAGAAATAGCAGTTGAGCTTATCACAATTTAGAACCCACTGGTTCCAATATACAGAGTAACTCTACAATCTGTGTCAACAATTATATAGCTGAAAGTGGTGAAGCTTTATTGCACTCCTCAGTGCACCTTTAACCTTGAATTTACTCTGCAGTAATCCTTTAACTTGTGTTTCCTACAGTGGCGTTCACTGATACTTGGTGATGTCAAAGTTACTCATTTTGTACAAACATAAGTTAACGCTGTAATTTTGACACTCCACACCAGTTTATGTTCTGGCACTCTGGACATACAACAGGCCCTACCTAACTCTGTCTCTGTTCTGTATCTTGCGTGATGTTCCTAACTCGAGCCGGGTGGAACTCCTTTCTCTCTCTCTCTCTCTCTCTCTCTCTCTCTCTCTCTCTCTCATTGTGGGATTGTTTTGTCTCTCAGTCCGACTGTATATTGAATCAAGCAATTGCGGTAATGCGAGCCGATTGGATGGGAGAGGATGTGCTTAGTCAAGATGATCAAACTCCCACCTCCCAGAGAAACCATCAAGAACCTTAGAACCTTTAGAACCTTAGTACTTTAGACTTTAGAAACCATCAAGAACCTTAGTACTTTAGAATTTAGAAACCATCAAGAACCTTAGAACCTTAGAACCTTAAGAACCTTATTACTTAAAACATGATTTCGTTCCCCTGTATGTATGACACATGAAATGACAATAAAAGCTGACTTGGCTTGAAGGACTCTCAAACTGTCCCATACAATGACACTCCTCCTGTTTGCGTTCACAAGCGCACCATACACACACCTTCGGGTTACCGCCTCAATGAACAGACATTTAAAAATAATAAAAGGACAATGTTCTGAGGTGATAAGGACGTCAGTTGTTTCACTGCATACTTCAAATAGGCACCAAAAGAATTGTAAAACCAAAAACTGTTTCTGTATTACAAAAGGAAGGTTGTTAAACACTTTTCCATGCACTGACAAAGACTATGTGAAAGGTGCCTTGTAACCCTGTTAACGGAAGGGCTAACCTAAATGTATGTAAGGAGAATTCAGAATTCCGAACAGACCTTTCCAGTGTCGTCTGAATTCTATGGCCTAATGTTTTAGATTAGTTCAGCTTGAACCTTATGGATCATGAGCCATTATCGCATGCAGGTCAATTTCAAAACCAGCACTCGGGAAACTTGCTTGGGAAACTGTAACAAAGATTGGTCTCCGCCTAATGATACTTGAGATCCTCTGCAGATCAGATGGATATCAAACTGTCTCGCAACATTTTCCATGTTTTTCACATAAGCTGTGAGAACAGGGCTTAAACCCTTACCCCGACTCAATATGAAGAGGTTGTTGTCAGACATAACATCAGTTATCACACTCCCCATCACTCGAGTGTGGTTTGAATCCAAAACAGCCTCTCCATAAGAGAAATAACCATTCATTTTCACATTACACATTTCACATTACAGACACACACATTTGTTGCTATTGGCAGGTAAGAAACGCTTGATAAATTGCGTTATTACTACGATTACATTAAGATAACATAATATTATTATAAATAAATGAATGAAACAGAAAATGCATGTTTGCTTATCAGAGATTTGATGGCCTTACCTTTGCATTTTCCATTACACTCGCTTACGTCTCTCCATTAATATTAACGTTGCACCATCAATCCAACACACACAAAAACACAGCAACACCCCTTTGAGGGGCAAGCAGAGGTCAACGGTGTTTGCAGAGAAAACATGGCTGAAAAATGTAAGCCATTAGCTTAATGTAGGTCACGATCGCATCCGCGGGACCAGAACGAGTGAAACATGAAGCATGATTATTATGCGAAAGTCTTTCCCAGAGTTAAACACCACACTGGGAGAAGTTACCCTTTGGAATCCATTTCGATCAAAGATTTAACGATTGATTTGAACTGACTGCGTTCGCCTCTACATAAAGAGTCGTTTTATCAGGAAAAAAAGTTGACAAGGACGACACATGTGCTGAGCGTGTGTGAATTCACAGTCACAGTCATTCAGAGAGAAAGAGGGAGAGAAGGAGTAGAACAAAAGAAAAAGAGAGGAAGACAAAGGAAAGAAAGATAGAGTTTGAGAGAAGAGAGATAAAGAAAGAGCAAAAGGCAGAAGGAAAGAGGGATAGAGAGATAGAGATAGAGAGAGATAGAAAGAGGGATAGAGAGAGAGAGAGAGAGAGATAGAAAGAGGGAGGGAGAGAAAGAGGGATAGAGAGAGAGAGAGGGAGAGAGATAGAAAGAGGGAGGGAAAGAGGGATAGAGAGAGAGAGAGAGAAAGAGGGAGGGAGAGAGAGAGGAAGGGAGAGAAAGGAATACTCTCATTTACACCTTGGTATTTCCCAGGCAACTGCTCTACATGGAAAACTAAACCAATAACGGTGTGCATGGTGAAACAGCCTGAAACACACCACCCAATGGCGTTCAGTCCATCCATTACGGCTCCCACGGGGCACGTCAGACAGTGCAGTCTGTACACACACACACACACACACACACACACACACACACACACACACACACACGTAACATACAACATAAATCTCAGCATTAAACCAAAGCAATGCATCATGAATCTGTCATTGAGAGTCACTGAAGAGAGAGATTCAGGTTGCGCCATGCCCATAGTTGCAAGCACCGACTTTTAAGGAGAAAGAAAGAAATGAAAAAGACACGCACACATAAAACATGGTTCTCCACATTGTATTTAGCAATTGGTCTTCACTATGGAGGTCACATTGCTTATTCATAATGCTTTGTCAACATTTTAATGTCTGAATGTTTTATTAACATATAACATAACATACAGTTGCAGTAGAGTCAGATAGAGTCAAAATAGTTCCACAGTTCCAACTGCAGTTAAGCAGTTAAGCTAAGCAAGCTACACAGCTGGTTTAGTGAGGGACTGTGTGTCTATGGGCCTGGACGGAGGATCGGGTGGAGGTGGTCTGGTGTGTCTATGGAGGATCAGGTGGAGGTGGTCCGGTGTGTCTGAGCAGAGTGAGAGGCTCCTCTGCAGGGACGTGCACAGGAATTTTGAAGGGCAGTTGCTCTGTCACCGCCACGCCCCCGTCCTGTGGACGCACATTTTGCCGCCGCCGCCACGCTCCCGTCCCCTAGACGCTTATTCCGCGATTATTTTATCTAGGCCTACATGAAGTTAGCCGCAATACTGTTTTTAAAAATATATATATTTCCTTCGGAGGGGCAACTTCAGTCGAGGAGGGCAAACGGGCAGTTGCCCGAGCAACCTTAGCCCCCTCCTGTGCACGTCCCTGCTCCTCTTTGTGCTGGCTCTCTCGTGGCCGCGGCTGCAGCTGGCTATTAGCTGGCTGGATCCTGGCCAGCTCGTTACACGGTGGCGTCCTCCTGACTTAACGCCGCAAATTCAACGCATCCGCTTCGCTCCGCTCTGCTCACCGAACCGTGGCAACCCACAACAGAACTCTAATTTCAGGAATTAGCCGTGGCCCTGGATTTGTTTTTGTGCTTCAAGATGAGATAGTTTTAGTTTTTATTCCTCCGTTTTTTATTGTTCTAGAAACCTCTCTGGTGTATCTTTTTTTATATGTAACTGAGTGGATAGTGGCCACAGGGTCATCAGTCTCTGTTAAACCGGTGCAGAGGGTTGATATTTCTTCACCTCCATGATCTCAGTATCACGGCCCTGGTTCTACCAGAATTCTGCTTTGAAGATGTGGCACTCCGAGGCTGAAAGCCATAAAAGCATCCATACACGTTCACACACACAAACACAAAGCACACAGACCCAAACCCCCACACCCAACACAAACACCATTTATACACATTATTACAAAAGCCATCCCTCTTGAGGTTGCGCACATGAGACCATGCCTATTGCTCAACATTTCTTCCACTTAGCACTGAAGTATTCTGAATGTCACAATCAGCTTGCTGTCATGTAGCCAGGCCCTCAACTCAAGGAATATGTGTTTATAGAACTTCCTAGAAAACACTCATACACATTCACACACACCATCACAAGAAAACACACATACACATTCACACACACCATCACTACAAAACACACATACACATTCACACACACCATCACAAGAAAACACACAGACCCCCCCGCGCGCCCCGGGCCCAGGCCCTCAACTAAAGGAATGTGTCTTTATAGAAATGACCACAGTGAAAAGGGCAAAGCCAAGTACTTCTGAATTGAAGGCTTGTTTTTACAGAACGGTTCTTTAGAAATGCCATGGCCAAAGGTGCCTGTTCGAGTGTACGCTACATCACCAGGCTCTGTGGGTGTGCTGGTGGCACAGCTGCAGCCCTGTTCATCGGAGCTCCCTCACAGTAAATGAGTCATTTCCATCCAGTGCATTCTCCCTCTCCCTCAAGTCAACAACACCTCATCACCTTAACCAACACAGTCATTCTCTCTTTCTGTCTCCTCCACTCACCCTCTCATTCCCTCACTCCCTGAGTCTCTCCCCTAACTCACTCACTCAATCTCTCTCTCTCTCACTCACTTCCTCTCTCTGTCTCTCTCTCCCTGAGTCTCTCCCCTAACTCACTCAATCTCTCTCTCTCTCTCTCACTCACTTCCTCTCTCTGTCTCTCTCTCCCTGAGTCTCTCCCCTAACTCACTCAATCTCTCTCTCTCTCTCACTCACTTCCTCTCTCTGTCTCTCTCTCCCTGAGTCTCTCCCCTAACTCACTCAATCTCTCTCTCTCTCTCTCTCTCTCTTCCTCTCTCTCTCTCCTCCCTTTCCCCCCTTTCTCCCTTCCTCTGGAGCATCAGAGGGCTCCATTGTTATCCTCCCAGCTTGACCCTTGTGGTAATTGGCTATCACACCCTCTGTCACCCCTCTCTTGTGATCCTGTTCCTCCTCTCTAGTTAATCCCTGAAGGGACAGAGTGGAGGTCGGGTTGGGGAGGGGCGAGGGGGTGGGGGTTTGTGGTTGGGGGAGGGGGGAGGGGGACTTCTCTTAACAATGAGGCCTGTTGAGTGTCAAGCCATCCTCTCCAGTCATGTGTGCCGGCTGCCACCTCACCTTGCTTACTTCATTTATTTTGTCCTGCAAGTGCATTTAACCAGCCCACTACTTTACACCACATCCATTAACCTCTTTCATTTTATGTGTGTATAGTGTAGAATGTGAATGTGATGATGTTAAATGTGAGGTGTACGTTGTGTGTTTCTCACATGAAAAAACAATAAACACTTTGATTGTAAAAAAAATCATTCATATGAATCATTTATTACCCAATTGAATTGTTACTTTTTAAAAGTCGCTTCAACTGCTTTAATCTGCTGGATTGTTAACATGGAGAAATGTTGTATTTGAATCATCTTATATGAGAGGTTAGATACTGTAAATGCAGATATGTATACGGAGGGTTATTATGGTGTTGCAGTGAGTGCAGATTTGGTGTAACTGCTTTGTTTTATTTGGCAGAGAGCAGACAAATGTTCTAGAGAGGGTTGTGTGAAGCCGCCGAAAAAAGTATTTTTATGTTATCTTATGTGCTCATCGAGGTTTATCCCCCTTACAGTACTGGAAATGGCAAGACACATTAGTAGAGCATACTAGCCCCCATGACACATTAGTAGAGCATACTAGCCCCCAAGACACATTAGTAGAGCATACTAGCCCCCATGACACATTAGTAGAGCATACTAGCCCCCATGACACATTAGTAGAGCATACTAGCCCCCATGACACATTAGTAGAGCATACTAGCCCACTTGTTGCACTTTGTCTTTCAGGTTAGTCATCCATGAGCAATGGCAATGCCTCACTGCGGATGCCATCGTAAAAGAATCAAGCCCGTTAAATTACGCTGTTATGGTTAACACTGTCATAGAAACCCCCAACCCCCCCCCCCACACACATACACACACACACACACACACACACACACACACACTCACAGACACCCACCCACAGACACACACACACACACACAGACAGATTCTCAGGTGTTTTTTTTACAGCTTCCTTAGATGAGTCCTGAACAATCGAACAAAGCAAAGGTCTGTCTACGCCGAGGCTCCTTCTAATCCGATAGCAGCCCCAGAAAAGCCAGAAAAGAGAGAAAACCGCTGGAGGCAAGCGCTCCCCATCAGACTGGCAACACAAAGACCCACAGTGATCCCCCCCCACCCCACCCCCCTCTCTCCCCTCTCTCTCTCTCTTTCTGTCTCCACTCTCTCCAAAGCACATGAAGCGACTTGTCCGGTGATTAAAACTCATCCTGGACGCCTCAGCCCCGGAGCGGCCCCTTCCCTCCGGCCCCTGAGGGAGCGCTGGAGGTGGTCGGCGTCACAGGGATCACGTCACTGGGGTCAGAGGTCAGATAAGGGAGCCTATTGTGTATTAATGTGTTCAAAGGGCATCTGGGGGGGGGGGGGTGAGACTGAAAGGCTTCCTCTGTAGTTCCACTGACGTGACGGACAGGCCAGACACGGGCGCCTTGAATATACAGTCCGCGTTACCTGCAGCCAAGATATGCTGAAAGCATTTCCTTTATTCGGCCTATGAAGGAATGACAATACGATGAGATAATATGTAATATTCATCAGTGTGAGGGCTTGGTATTGTAAGGGTCTGTCCTCAGTGTTGTGTGATGTGAAGATGTTGAGCTCAGCACAACACTTTTTCTATTTCATCGTTTTCAGCTCTCATGTTTTGGTGCAGATCCTCTTAGCTGTATTAAGTGGCATGTTATTAACATATTTATACAGTTTATTCCAAGGCTTAGATACACTACTCTAACATACTCTTACCATCTATCTACTATCTATCAGTTTGTTGGTTTCTGTGACACTGATACGGAGTATCACTTTGCAAATGCCGATGCGCTATTGAGATGACAGCCCGTATGTCTAACGTCATCTTCGCTGACATCATGGCAAGCAGTCTGTTGTTGTGTTGACTGTACTGAATATCAAATACAGCCTCTGTCATGTTTGAGCTAAGGGAGCACACAGGTTAGTGGAAGTGGAAGCGGAAGTGGAGCTGCTCAGAGTCTGTTGTGTGTCATGTTATGTTTCAATGGCAGGGTTTAAGGTGTTTGAACCACAGTATATTCACTGAGACAATCCTCCACAAGCACAGGTAGCACTGCTAAAAGCTTGCTAGCATGCTAACTCATGTCTTTCGGCAATGTCCTGCTGTGAAAGCTTGGCCTTGGCATCTATAGTTAGAATGACAGGCGTGTTTTTTTTTGTCTTTTACTTGACTATAAAACTATCATTTTATTAATTCCATCAACATTAATTAGAAGATGATACCAGGACTAGTTGCATGTAAAAACACGCTTCACAGAGTGGCAAATTGTTGCATACTGCCTCTTTGAAGTGCTGTGATTGAACCAGAAAAGCAGATTCATTGATGGGATAAATCACCTCATCGGTGAGTGAGAGTGTAGGTCTGTGGAGATGAATAGGCCGTAATGGTGTTTGGTTTGAGGTTTTGGCCTCCTGTTGATCTTAAGAGACTTTCTCTCTTTCTCTCTCTCTCTCTCCCTCTCTCCCTGTTTCTCTCTCTCTCTCTCTCTCTCTCTCTCTATCTCTCTCTCTATTCATCTCTCTCATGCCTAGTGAAGGCCATGGTGGCCTGGTAGCCAGTTAAGGGACGACAGTAAGTACCTTCATGCTTAATTTAATTTCTCCACTAAGCCTGGCCTCTCCATGCCGACGATGAGTCCTGAGGATTATCGCTGATGATAAAAATCTCTCCCTCTCTCTCTTTCTGACTCTCTCTTTCCCCCTCTCTCTCTCACTCTGACTGAGTCTTTCTCTCTCTCTCTCTCTCTCTTTCTCTTTCTCTGTGACAGTCTCTTTCTCTCTGTTTCTCCACTTCTCTCTCTCTGTCTCTCTCTCTCTCTCTCTCTCTCTACCTGACTGTCTCTTTCCCCCTCTCTCTCTCACTCTGACTGAGTCTTTCCCCTCTCTCTCTCTCTCTCTCTCTCTCTTTCTCTCTGTTTCTCCACTTCTCTCTCTCTGTCCCCCATGCTCTTTGCTTAACTTCTGTGCAACAGTACTTGAGCCTAAGTTGCAATTCCAAGTTGGCAAAAGGCTCAGAAGGATGAATGCGGTTCCTTTGTGCATTACGATGCCAGATTGTGTAACTGCTACCATTTCATTACTGTTAATTTCTTATTTTAAAGCAGAAAGATCAAAGCTGAGGCTGTGAAATTCCCACTGCTATCCTTGAAGCTCATGACATTTTGTACTTTCTCTGTAGTTTATGAGTGCAAATCAGCTACTTGTTATCTGAATTCTGTGAATATCAGTCAGTGACAGAATTACAGTATTAGAGTACGTCCAGCAGAGAGAGAGAGAGAGAAAGAGAGAGAGACCCACTTTTGGCAAAATAGCTACCATGTCTCAAAACACACAATGACAGTTGCTCTTTTCCACATACCGTAGCATTAGCAGGGTCATAAACCCAGATCTGTTCTCCACCTACACGTCGAAGCTCCAGAAACCTCTGGCAGACATTACAACCTAGGGTGGTGCTCAGCAGGGTTTCAAGCAGACACAGAACAGGGAGTTTATGTGGAACGGCTGCCCAGAACGTCCTCAACAGCACCAGAGCAATTTCATTATTTGTCAACCCTGCAATGATTGAATGGGAGATACTGAGCGTGGATAGGGGAAAAGCTGTGATATGTATCTACTGAAGACATTTGCTTTGGAGCCACTGACTTCCTTGGGTACCCTTAATCAATTTTGAGCATGTACACACACGCAACACACAACTATATACACGCACACTCAAGCACACACACACCTATGCACACTCAATCACACACACACACACACACACACACACACACACACACACACAAAAAACACACACATCTGGGGCTGACCGTGCTTTGGAATAGGCAGTGAGGTGTTTCCTGGAAAAGCCGGGACAGGGAAATGAAGAACAGGTGGGGATGCTGAGGTTCCCCATGCAGGTTAACTGATTTGTACTCTCCCATATGAGCACACCAGAGAATACAGCAATACATTTACTTGACGCCATTCTGCACAGATAGACCAAATGCATACACTAGACATGTACACTACATGTACAATATATACATACACTAGGCTACACACACGACTACATACTGCAGGCTACAAACACATACATGCACCAGACTACATGTACAACACATACTGTACATGTACTAGACTACACGCACAACTACATACTGCAGGCTACATGCACATACATGCACAACACATACATGCACTAGACTACATGCACAACACATACATGTACTAGACTACATGTACAACACATACATGCACTAGTGTACATGTACAACACATACGTACATGCACTAGTGTACATGTACAACACATACATGCACTAGGCTGCTTGCACAGCATGTACATGCTGTAGGCTACATGCATGTCCCATCCTCAGGTCAAGGAGAGTCAATGAGCAAGTATCATGCTTAATGATGGCCATAATTCTCTTTGGCAACCGGTCATGATCTTGACCGTAAATTATGCATACTTGAATTCTCATCAGTGATGTTTAAAGTCCCACTGCTCCTCTTCATGAGGTAAAATAGACCACAGGAGAGATGGACAGACAGAATTTATAAGACAATAGATTACTCAAGTTAAAATAAATACCTAATAATTCAGTCATGTTAGTGAAATAACAACATGCTGACACAATCTCAGTCAAGGATGGGGTTTAACACCCAAAACCCAGTCGAGGCAAAACTGGTAAACATGTCTTAAGATTGAATTTATAAAAAAAAAATGGGAAAGACTTTGCTGCCGTTATCACCTAACAGCTGGACTTAATGAACAAATAAGCAGGGCAACAGAAACATATATCAGTAACATCACTGCTAGTTTAATTGCATTTGTATGGTTCAATTTCACTGTTACACATCATGTGATCCCTTTATTTCAATGCAGATGTGAATTAAAGTTGCCTGGATAGTGTATCAGTGTACTCAAGGCAAGTGTATAAGTGTTGACAAATGTTGACTTCTGTTGGAGAAGTCACATAATGACAGCGCCCAGCTCCTCCGTTCGTTGTAGGGCGCTCCTCTACTTGTAGGAGGGGTCGGTAGCAGACTATAATTTCTGTAACTGATGACGCTCGGCGCATAAAACTGTTAAACGCTGAAATAGGGGTTTCACAGTGGTAGGAGTTGGATCGCTTTCTACAATCACTTAAAATTAGGAGAGAAATGGAGGAACAAATAATATCGCAATTCATATCCCAATGAAGAGGAACTGTCGTTGGATCATTTGGGGAAACACGCTCTATATGAAGGAATTTGGCGCAACAAGTTCCAAGAAGGATGCCAGCAGTCTAAACTGAAGTAGACCCTTTTTTATTCTGAAATAGAAAAAAAACGACCTCCTTTGATACCTTTAGTTTTAATAATAAGTAACCTATATATGCATAACGTAAGTTGTGAACTTTGCAAGGCATCAACAATGTTTTGCAAAAGTTAGCGGAGTGGTATCTTTACATTGTTTTACAAGCTTTGATATACATTTTCTCACTAGAAAAGACCGGTTTCTTTTCCCTCACCAAGGCCCATTTTTTTTAAATCCACGCAGCGTGATGGCAAAGATTAATTTCGCATTGTTTGCATATCTTATCGTGGCGGGACACTGTCTAGCGGTTTGCGCTCAAGCCAAACCAGATCCACAACTGCGGCAAGTTTCCCACGATGTTCCATCGGGACCCGCTTCTGCCACTGCAAGACCCGGAGGCAGCAGAAACCCTTTCATGGGTCAAAACATCTCCATTCCTCGGCGGCCTAGACTTCCACCACCTCCAATGTGCACAGGACCCACAGAAATCCGCGACACTTTCAAGTACATCAACACGGTGGTGTCCTGTCTCGTGTTTGTTGTTGGCATAATCGGAAATTCCACGTTGCTGAGAATAATCTACAAGAACAAGTGCATGAGGAACGGACCTAATATCCTAATCGCCAGCCTGGCTCTTGGAGATCTGCTACATATAGTGATTGACATCCCCATCAATGTATACAAGGTGAGCCTTTTATTATTATAATTAAGCCTATGTAATTACCACCATCATAACCAGCAAAACAACTGACTTACTATAGTGTTCTGTGCTGGCAACATGATGTATAACTATAGTTAATTCTCTTTGGCTTCTCAAGCGCTTTTTAAGTGGTGTTTTGGTTGCCTTGGTCCACTAATAATATTGATGATTGATAATTGTCATGTTTGCCATATAATGTTAAAGTTTGCGCCCCCCTGTTTTTCTCTCTCTCATTCTGAGATTGGTTTTGGAACCATATTCTGTGAAATGCTGTCAAGACACTTGCTGTTTTCACACATGTGTCCTCAATTTGCGCTCCACATCAATTTTCCCATCAAATCCCCCAATAATGTGTCCACAGAGATGGGGTGTTGTTTTTCAGAGCTGCTTGATCGCACTGTGGCTGTTTACATAAAGGTTATTTGAGAATACCATGACTCCAGCTCCATCGTACCACTTTATTTTGCTTTGTCCAAGGATTATTCACATGCTACTGTCAATATGCTTTGCATCTTTAAACAATTAAGATTTGAATTGACAGACACATGTGTTTCCAATAGCATTGGTAAAGAATCATGAAACGTCCAAAGGTTGCCCTTGCGTTCGACTTTGTTATTGGGGTAATTTGGTTTCTTTATAACCAGGAGCACTAGCTGTGTGCATGGCAGAGTGAGATTGCTGCGTGGATCTAGAGGGCCTAATATCAGTACCGTGAACTGATGAACAAAATAAGCCGCTGGATTTGTGTCCCTCGGGCTATGAGTAGTATTTAACTCTTTGTGTACAGAACTTATGACCTTAAATTCCAAACAGTGGGTCACACCACCCCTTTGAGTGTACGGAGAAACCGATGTCAGGATGCCTACCCTGAAACTGACACGATTAGCATTTGTGTTTCTGACTACTGATTTCTCCCTCAGCTCTTGGCAGAAGATTGGCCGTTTGGGGTTGGAGTGTGCAAACTGGTCCCGTTTGTTCAGAAGGCTTCGGTTGGAATTACAGTGTTGAGTTTGTGTGCATTAAGTATTGACAGGTACATTTTTTTTCCATTTTAATCATATTCATAATTAAAAGCATGTTTGTTTCCTTGGAAACGATTACTGCTTTAATTAATGCATGAACGTGATGTTTATACTGTCAACGGTTTATACTGTGTAAGTGTTAAATTAAAAAACCTAAATGTGACACTCCAAGGCTTTGAGAGCTTTACAATTTTAAAATGCATTGAACAATGCTTGTTGTCAGTTTCAGCTTGTTTAAAGTCATTCCTCTCATGCATTCTGAAATCAGATTCTCAGCAAAATAATTGGCAATTTAGACATCTTGTGTGTTTTTGTGTGTTTTTGGATGTAGCCTCTGTGCTCTTAATGCTGTGGTTCCCAGTAACAGATGTTTGTAACCTCAGCTCCAACCCCTCTTCACTACTGTGGTTACCCTCTGCAGGTATCGAGCCGTGGCATCCTGGAACCGCATTAAGGGCATCGGCGTACCCAAATGGACCGCAATCGAGATCATACTGATCTGGGTGTTGTCAATCACCCTGGCAGTTCCAGAGGCCGTGGCCTTCGACATGATCACCATGGACTACAAAGGGGAGCATCTGAGGATCTGTCTGCTGCATCCCATGCAGAAAACACAGTTTATGCGGGTAAGAGTACGCACTTAACCCCCTACTCGCTTTGCATTTACAAGCCAAAACGAGTTCAAAGTTCAAAGTTCTGAACTTAATTTCGAGACAGGTGCTATAAACAAGCTACCCACTCCCCCTCTCCCCCCCCCCCCCCATCTGATTTATATTTCATGCCAATGCAAAATCATTTTCATTATTACTTGCAGACAAAATATAAAGCAATTGCTACTTCACCAATAGACTGTATTAAATATGTAAAATTTAAATATTTTGAAAATATAGCAAAGTCCTGCAATGTGGAAACAGTCTAAAAAGTCTATAGTGCGAACAACAATAAAAACAGAAATACACAATGTGTTGGTGTGACAACAGAGATGACACCATGGCAACGGGATGATTCCATTGGCCTTGATCCATGCAGGGTGTTTTTTTTTCAGAATGTCACCAAGCACGAATAGTATATTTCAGCACAAAAACTACTGCAAGCTAGCCAAACGAAAGAAAAATGAACAGGATTCAGTGCAGCATGGTGTCATATTTGACATCTTAAGACGGAGAATGTGAGAACAGGAGCCGCTGTTAGGCTGAGGGGAACTCCCAGGCTGACTCAAACAATGTGACCAACAAGTTGGAACGGTTTTAACATGATAGAGTGAAGAATGGGGCAGATTCCTGTTTTGATGCACCAAGTGTCCTACATTAATGACTGAAATGTCTGATAGCTGCAGTAACCAAATTGGTAAGGTTGGTTTATTCTAGTTGATGTCTAGTTAACAATTTGCAGAAGGCGAAAAAGAAAGCGCTGTTATGATCAATCAGTTTAGCCAACTCTAGTGCAGATTTTTTGTTGTTGTAGTAATCACATTAACAAACAGCTGGCTATCGCTTGCAATGCACAACTGGCCTTTATGTTAGCTGGATAAGCTAGTCCATTAACCGCTGCAAGAGATAGCCTAACAGGATTCATAGTCAGGATTCATAGACTATATATAGCCCACTGTGTTTCATGGTGTATTTAATTTAATTTAAATTTTTTATTAACGTTTCAAACCACACAGGGGCGTAACTATAGGGGGTGCAGCAGGTGCGGTCGCACCTGGGTCCGTGGGTCTTGGGGGCCCGCAGCCGTGGGCCATAGACATATTTACATCAATCTAAATAGTCTGAAGGCGGAATATGTGCGCGGGGGGAGGGGCGTGGTGGCGGCGGCGGTTACAAAATGAAAAAAGGGGGTACGGGACTGTAAAATGTTTGGGAACCACTGCCTTACGCCACTGACTAGGGCCCGTCATAATAGCCTGCACCTGGGCCCGCCGTAACTACGTTACGCCAATGAAACCACCACCACAACCCTCTTCTCAAATCTTCTCTTCTCTCTATATCGTCACCTTCCTAAAATAATTGCCTCAGTCTTTTTTGGCCGAAAATGACTTTTTTGCCTAAATCATATCAATCATGTTGCTTTTATGCAGTAAGTGTGATGTTTGTCACTCCTTCTAGTTCTATAAGACGGCTAAAGACTGGTGGCTGTTCAGCTTCTACTTCTGCATGCCACTGGCGTGTACAGCTGTCTTTTACACCCTCATGACCTGCGAGATGCTGCGCAAGAAGAACGGCATGCAGATCGCCCTCAGCGACCAACTCAAACAGGTCTGTGGACATCATTTCACACACACACACACACACACACACACACACACACACACACACACACACACACACACACACACACACACACACACACACACACACACACACACACACACACACACACACACACAACCATACATGCACACACACATTTCAGTATCCATTTATTGACTCCAGTATTTGTAGCTTTTGGATCTGATGGAATATTTGGATACCAGCACTAGTGTAATAGGCTATACACACATACACACAGTCCCCACTTGACCTTAAAAACATTTCCAACAGGTCTATGGATGCCATCAGCCACACACACACACACATGTTTCGGATCCCAGCATTGGTTCTATGCTAATCAGGAGTTTGTCCACAGAGACGTGAGGTGGCCAAGACTGTGTTCTGCCTGGTCCTGGTGTTCGCCCTGTGCTGGCTCCCTCTGCATCTCAGCCGCATCCTCAAACTGACCATCTACGACGAGGCAGACCCCAACCGCTGTGAGCTGCTCAGGTAAGGCAGGAATAGTTATGACATTAGAAGGCTACAAGATTATCCGATAATCCAAGATGGTGTCGCACTAGTAGCACTCTGTTGCAGAAGCTCCAGTTAAGTGGTCTTGTGACTTGTGTTCTTGTGTGTCTTGTCGGTCAATACGCTCCATCCGATAAAACATTACATGCTGAGATGGCTACTGTGTGGCTGAACTGATTTCTACTTCCTGGCACTTTTAACTTTAGTTGTGCCGGGTCACCATGCCAATGGGTGACAAGGGGTATTGTTTACCTCGGCGACCAGCTGATAGTGCTCCCCATGCCCACACCACTGCCTGGAGCAAGACCCCAAAAACCCAGATGAGTTGAAGAACAGATTCCGGGTAGGCAGGGCTGGTTCCATGCGGAGAGCAAGGAGGAGGAAATATAAATCATTTCTTCCCTCGAGTGTCATGGGGAATGTGAGGTCCCTGGTGAATAAGATGGACAAGCTCGGGGGGCGCTGCCGAGGACACATAGGGAATATCGGGAATGCAGTGTTGTGTGTTTCACTGTGAGACGTGCCGGCAGGAACATATTTCGGACTCCAGCTCTGCCGTACCTGGCTTCCAGACTGACGGAGATTCCAGACAGAGCAGTAAGAAGAAAGGAGGGGGGACTGCAGTGCTTGTGAACAACAGATGGTGTGATCCTGCACACGTTACTGTGAAGGAGCTTTTCTGTAGCCCGGACATTGAACTGTTAGTTGTGAGTTTGCGTCCATATCATCTGCAGAGGGCGTTCACATGTGCCATCTTTGTTGCTGTTGACTTTCCGCCATCAGCAGTAGCCGACGCGGCGTGTGACATTACCATCAGACTATAAACACAACACCCGAATCCCATCATATCAATTTCTGGAGAGTTTAACCATGCTTCTCTCTCTACCAACTACTCAAAGTTTGACGATAAAGCGTTGGATTTACTTTATGCAAATGTGAATGTGTTTTCAGTTGGAAACTCTGCTGTAATAAGGACCATTACAGGAAGCCATTACTGCCCACCGCAATAGCAGTATATAATGACTCCCCTCTGTGTGACTTATCCTCTGAGTGGCAATGGAAGATGCACATTCTACATTTAATTTGCACAGTTAGAGCAATATATCAAATTCTCTTTTTTTATTCTATTTATTTTATCCAGTAGTAGTTTGTAGTTTTCACCTACCTCAGTGTCTGTTTTTGTGTTTTGTGATTTCTGTGCCTGGTGTAGATATGAGACTACATTAGATAGGTAAGCCTGGTGTAGGTAGGAGGTTGAGATAGGTAAGGTTGGTGTAGATATGAGACCACAATACATAGGTAAGGCTGGTGTAGGTAAGAGGTTGAGATAGGTAAGCCTGGTGTAGGTAGGAGACAGACACATGGTCATGGGGTGTGTAAGGGAGTAACATAAAATTCAGACGTGGAAGTGACAAACAAGATTTTACAAGTGACTATTTTACAATGTTTATTTACATCTGAGACAGAAAATAAGTACTTCCCACAACCTAAATATTTTACATTTTTGAAATTAGCAAAATACTGCATTAGTTTCCAACAGGGCAGTGATAGACACAGACTATGTCTAGTCTGATTTTCAGTCCTGTAAGCCAGGTGTTCCCTTCGAGAGGTATCTGAACAGTCTGCCAGTTTTCCATGGAAAACAATTTTATGAAAAAAAGGATAACTGCAGCTGTGTGATGATCACAAAAAAAACACCTACTTTTCACTCCCCTTGCTATCATAGCACAGCTGAGCGAGCTAGTCAAGTGTAAATAATGTCAATAAGCACTATGTCAAAGTCTCAGGGTGCATCCATGAAATACATATATAATATTCTATTAACATGACAGGTGATATTCATGTCCATGTGTACATTTGTATGTATTTGCCTGCATATTTGTGTGTACACAAACTTTATCTACCCCTGTGCAGTTTCTTCCTGGTGCTGGACTACATAGGGATAAACATGGCTTCCATGAACTCCTGCATCAACCCCATTGCTCTTTATATGGTCAGCAAGCGCTTCAAGAGCTGCTTCCGGGTAAAGACCTTTCAGTAGCCCACTATGTTTACCATTGCTGCTCATTAGAATAAACCATTTGGATAGTTTTGTTGTTGCTATTGCTTTACAGTTTGAATATTTCTAAATGCTAATAATGCTATGCTGGAAGCATTTTCAGAGAAATACCATCTTAAGACACTTTGCCTCTTTAAGTCCATCATTTTTATCAGATATAAAAAAAAAATGTAAACTACATATATAAACATATTATTTCCAATACTGAAAAATGAAATATTACTGTAAATATAACAGCATATTTAACATATTTACAAACATTTGAGCTGCATAATCAGGTTTTTCATGTTTCTTTTTTCTTTTCAAAGCATAAACTGAAGGTCATGTTGTGATGGTGTGATGTTGTGATGTGTTGTCTTGTGTGTCTTAGTCATGCCTGTGCTGTTGGTGCCTGCCCCCTGAGATGCTCTCCATGGACGACAAGCAGTCCTGTCTGAAGCTCAAGCCCACGGACAGGGCCTCGGACCAGAGCAACTCCCGCGTCACCAACAAGTACACCTCCACCTGAGCAAGACCCCCCCCCCACCCCCCATGCCCCCCTCCAGCATCCCCCCCCCCAGTCCAAAGGCACTTCACTGACCCCTAGGCCTCTTCAAAGGGGCTCTTATATATTCTGAAGACCACCCCCCCCCCCCCTTCTCAGGACTGACTATTTGTGAACGCTGGAGGTGGGATTCATTACCGATACCAAATGTCCTCCACAGAAATGTACACTTACAGCAACTCTAAAGGCTTATTTTTCTCATTCTCAGAAACTGGGAAAGGAGGGGGTAATTGTGTTATTCTTATTGGACTGACGTTAACAGACACGGTTCAGTTACAGTTTAAAGCATGTTTTATGTCGTTCCATTTGGTTACCATAGCAACGATGGGGAGCTCTCGACAGCAGTGTTTACCTCTGTTGTGACCGTGCGCTGTACTTTCAGAATGTGTTACAGTCATAATACATAATATATCTCGTGCTGCCTAAAATGTATGCTGGCGTTTACTGAAGCAGTGAACCTTCAGGCCCTAGTGTGTTTTCAGTCCAATGTTTTGGCCCCTGGCTTTTTTAGATTGAGAAAGTATACAAGGAGGCCACTGGTGATTTCTGGATCTGGGGCAGAGCTACAGATATGATTCTTTCTTAGGATATACAGAACCATAATCTTGACAGAGTGATACAGTTCTTGTTATTACAAGAGCACTTGTTATTACAAGAACACTTTGATAGTTATTGCAAGAGCTGTATGTTCACAAGCACTCAACCTACTATATTCTCTATACTCTACTGTTTAAATTCAAATTCAAATATGAACTGATGGTTGTTGGAATGTTAATAACATAATCAAGCTGATGGCGTTCTTTTTATACCACCACCATCACAGTGTATCTGTAAGCAATTCATGTCAAAGACTACAGGCAATCAGGTTTGAGGTTAGTGTCTGTTCTACCCAGAATGCACCACAGTGGGCCACTTGGATCAAATGCCTCTGGTTGTACATTGACTTACTAAATACCCTGTGCTACGCATCTGTGCCTTAGGACCTGCTATTTCTAGTCACAACAATATCAGAATATCTCATGTGGTTGTAAAAGTGCACGCTGAAAGAGAGCAGAAAGGTCGTCTTTTCGCGATGCAATGTTGTGCACTCAATGTGAGTCGCAAGGATGAAAAATCTATTTTCTGTGTTTTTGTTGATGATGCAAAGTCTCAGAGACAATAGTTTTTGTACTTTTGCACTTTTACCGTGAGCGCATAGCTCATTTCTACTGTTGCTGATCTAATAGCCAAGGTAAAGTGTGGGTCAATGGGGTTCCTTTAAATGACTACCATGTTTATGGAGGTCTTGTTTATCTAATGCTGTTGAGACAGTGACTAGTTAGGACCTTCATGTAAGGATTGGTCACTTGACCGTAAACTGGCGGTACTGATACATACAAGCGAAGTGAAACGCTTGCTACGCTTAGAGTTGAGCGTGTGGAAATGGTGTAACAGACTGAAATAACAAGATGTAGTCCTGCCATTTTCAAAATCGAAATCAGGTAAATCAACACTATCAACTATCTGATTTGCTCCTCATTTGCAGAGGATGACATTTTGACCAACTTTTTTCGCTTGCTTCACCCAATCTGCTCGTCTGCTTCACAACAGATATGAATGGAACACAGAACTTTGCTCTGCTCATTTCGCTGGCATGTATCAGTACCATAAGAATATTTTTTCTTAATTTCGAAAAAATAACAACAGCTCTTAACTATTTTCAGAAATGTAAGGCTTTAGTAAAAAGTATCTTACTATAAACTTTTGATGTTATGATAATGTGTATTTCCTTGATATGAAGCATTTTTTTTTCTGGTCATATTAGTTACCTCTTGTAAGTGTATTTCTTGTTGATTACTGATGTATATACTTTGTTTTGCCTTTTTATAATTTGTCTGCAAATATGAGGACACTATTCTACTGAAACAAAGCCTTTCATTGCTTTTAAGAAAGAAATAAAGTAATACAAAAAACAAATGACCTACAAGCTCCCTTTAGCTCACGTAATCCCACACAGCAGTAGCAGAAGATAGATGATATATAGATAGGTAGATAGATAGATAGATAGATGGATACTTTATTAATCCCGAGGGAAATTTAGGTCATCCAGTAGCTTATACACATATACACTTATACACCTCACCGACATACATACATAAATCACATATACGTACATAGGGAGAACATATTCACACGGGGTGATTACAGATACAGAAGGAGAAAGTAGTACTCCTGATCTTTCACATGTGATCTAGTCTCTCGGTCAGCCTCGCCGTAATTGAGCAGGGGTTGCTCCATTTGAACGCTGTCTATAAAGCATGTGTACCACTCCTGGCCCAGAGGAGACTGGCTGCCTTGGCTATGAATAATGTATCATTAGAAGACAGGTGTCAAACTGATCCACCGTCTGGCTTTTGAAGTGTCTCTTAATGTCAGATCCATCAGGAATCTCAATTTATAAAATGCTCAATTGACAGCTGACGCAGGAGAAGGACAAAGAGCCGACAGAATGAGGTCAGATGGAGATATAGAGCAGAGAGTGCAGATCGTAGGACTTGTTTTGGCAGAGGTATAGCGCACGGCGAAGCAATTAGTGGCGCATCCCAGAGCGCGAAGCCCAGAGTCTGAACGGCGTGCGTTCAAGGTCTGCGCTGGACATTCAAATGATGTTCCTCTAAGGCACCTGCATGCTGTCTGCAGATGTTTCTGAAGCATCTCCATGAATATCTTTTCCAAGGCGGCAAGAAGATGAGCCCTTGTGGACCGTGTTTAAGATGTATTCGCTGTAGGCAGACTACCGAGGATTACACATCTTCTCTACCGCCACAGGACATACTTGTTTTCATGTTTTGATGTTTATTTATCAGGGTTAAGAAGCCTGAGCAGCACATCTCTGCTTTTTTTTTACACTGAACAGACACACACACACACACACACACACACACACACACACACTGCTCTTTCAAGCCCTAAGACCTTATGGTTCTCCAGCTCTCTAGTCAGTTTAGGATTCATACTTGTGACCATTCATCCACACAGACAGAGAGACGCAGCAGACATAACTCCTGTGTCAGTCCTCCTGTAAAGGTCCACCATTGGCCGGTGAAGAGACATGATGGGTGACTACACGTGCATCAGAGAAAGCAAGCAGTCACCTGTGGCTCTCTACTTCTGCACAAGAGGCAAGAGATCACTACGGCAACAACTACTAGTGGCCTTTTGCCCACTAGATGGGAAACCGTTCTTACATGCCCTTCAGTCGTCAGGCGCCCACAAGTCCTACCAAGACATTTGGACACACATGTATTACAAGTCCTGTTGTTTTTAATTGAGCTACATAAATAAAATAACTTCACCTGCACAAGGCATCCAAAATGGGTCTTACTGAGATGTCCAGTTACTGTATGTTTATCATGTCCAATACACAGTGAAGTGCTTCTGGATCAAAACAGTATCTTGTGCTCTAACAAGCATGTTAGCTGAGGACGGTTGTTCCCAGAGTACTGTCATCACCTCATTTGCCCTCATAATCATCAGATCTCATGGAGGGTTCAATCTAGGCCAAGGAGAAGAAAAGAGCAACAGTTCAGCATAGCCTTTGGCAACAATCTGATAGTCCACATAAGTCCTTCTAGCCAAACCAATGAAATACCTACTCTGTATCCGAATCAAGATTACTAAATTTCCAAAAGTCCTGATAGTTCAGTTATGTATTGACCTAACCTGTTTAGAGACAGGAAAGATCTAGATGTAAGCGCTGGGAACAAACACGGACTTTCTTCCTCTCCTTCTGGAAGTCATGGGTTTTACATGCCTGTGTCTGCAGGGTATCATGTGAGAAGAACTGAGGACATTGCGCCTTCTCTTGACCTAGGTACACCCCCCCCATCCTCCCCACCTCCTCTCTTCAATCGACTGATCGTCATGCTCAGCATATTACAGCATGAAAGACGTGTTCTGTAGACACGGGGACCAGCCCCTCCTCCCCGCTCCTCGCCGACTGTAAAATTGAGAACAACGGCAGCACTGATGCACACAGCACCGACCTCTTCTCGCTTGGTCTTTGTGAAAACATTCCGTCCCCAGTCAACACCCTTTATCGAATCAGGACTCCCCTTTGACCCTCACCAGCCAATCAAACGTCTCTCGGGCTCAGCGTGCCTTCAGGGGTCCAGTCGGAGTGGAAGCGCCCCTCGTTTTTACAGCTTAATTTGTGTTTTGTCTCTTTGTCTTGCCTGAAGGGTGAGAAATTGTACCGAAGAGTTGCCGAAAAACAGCCACGAGATATGAAGGAAGAAATCCATGTATGTCCTAAAACATTGACTTACATGTCTGAGCAGCATGTATATTTGGCCAGTGTGATTTTGGTTTGTGTAAAAAAGTGTACTCTGAACAGGGTCAACTATTTGGTTCTGTCTTGCTTTCTCTTTAGCCCAGCACAGAATGTGAAGCAAGAAATGGTTAGCTGAATTGGGGAATGAATCAAAACAGCAAAAAAATGTTCTACTTGCGATTCCTTGGGCCACAGAGAAGAAACACACGATAGAATGCATCTGGGTTTATAGAAGAGTGGGCACATCTCAAAACTCAGCAGGATCCCTTTTTACATCAAAGCTTTTTATTGGACGCAGAGCCAGTCTTGTGACCTCTTGTACTCTATCTCAGAAGAATGCTTTAGCTAGGAGTTAGCGCCAACGTCTCAGTGCTTCAGAGTGCTTCCAGATCTTTGAGGTTTGGAGATGTCCGATTGGAGAAGTCCTTACACAGATATACACACACACACACGCACACACACATATACATGTGCAGATATGCTCACACACACACACACACACAAACATATTGGCATGCGCACGTACACACACACACACACACACACACACACACAAACACACACACACACACACACACAAACATATTGGCATGCGCACGTACATACACACACACACACACACACACACACACACACACACACACACACACACACACACACACACACACACACACACACACAAATATACACGCACCATCTCTTTTCATTTATAGCTTAACACATTCCAAATACTTGCGACCACAAGATATCTTGTCTGAATTTGTATGTCCTTTCCAATTTTCTTCCCAATCTGCTCCCCATCAACTTACGCCATTCCCTTTTATTTCGTTATTTGTTCATTTATTTATTTATTTCACTTTCACCAAGGCATTATATTTTTCTCTTTCACGTGTGAGAGACTTCGTTTCTTCCCCTCCTACATCATTCTGTGACTATAGGGCCCTTGCTGTATGTCAACTCTATATAACTCTATGTAACTCTATGTATAACCTTATCTCACCCCAGGCCCTAAACTCTGTGAGGTTTGAAATATGAAGAGGAGGGGGCAAATTATTCTACAGATTTTCCACTGTTGACCAAGAAAACAAGCACACCGCATTGCATACATACTTTCCACGCGTCGTAATAAACTCTAATGTGTTGTGCATTTAATGCGATTTTTATTGATTGGATTTGGATTTGCCAATCTCACAGGTAATTGGATTAGTTCGCCTGGTATTTGACCCGAAGCCATTTCCTGCTGGGTGAATCCCCAACCACTGTCTCCACATTAATGTGGTTGCTAGCATCCGAGAGCGAACCAGGGAGGGGTTCACCAAGTTAAATCTGGCTCATGTTACACCAACATTTTGACAGAAGAGTGAAAATAGTCCTGCATACTTTCGGCTAAGCAGTTCAAACACATTGCAGGAAGAAAAATGTAGAGGCAACCAAATGCCAGAGGACTTGGGCCAACACTGAGTCTAACGGAGGAATGAAGGTTTTGGGCAGGATACCCTTCTTCAGTGTTTCAAGTCGAGGGGTACAAACACATGGAAGCATCTTAGTCATGCTGATCAAGGGGTTTGTCAAACATATGGACATACAGACCAATGGTATAGAGCAGACTCCTAATGGTCCATGAATGTATTTATAATATAGAGTATTCTCTGAGAGTTATAATCTAGTAACAACACAACATCCATTATTTGCATGGCCTATTTCATTTGTCAGATTAGGTACAGTACAGTAAATGGTTTTGTATTTTTTTTAAATGTGGATCACTATGGTGTCTTATGGGAACAAATGTTCGTATGAGAGTCGTATGAAACATTCATATATTATTAATTATATAAAAGGGTTTTCTGCCCTTTGAAACTGCTTAATCCATTGTTTCATGCCTTATGCAAAAGGACCATTAAATGTACAGTATATCTCTATTTTCTCTCGAACACATGCCAGCATATGGTTCCTTATCTTTAGTTTGAAAGAATC
>NC_045172.1:19227499-19257499 GCF_900700415.2 Clupea harengus | reverse complement strand
AAGGCAACTGTTAAAGCCAATACACAAACTCAATGGCCACAGACACATTTATTAGAGAACAAGCAACAAGAATGGCCCAGTCTGTCTGGCAGGATATTGATAGCTGAGTACCCATCTACTTGCCAAACTGGACTGTGATCCTGTTGCTCAACTGGTAGAGCAGGGTGAAAAAAAATACAGTCATGGCTGGATGCCCAGGGAACACATATGCTGAACAAAACTGTATATTTGTACAACACCGCAAGTGGGATTTGGATAAAGGCGACAGCTAGACGACTAAACGTGATTGTGTAAACTGCCAGGGTTGGGGTTAGGGGGTTAACGCTCAGTGTTGAGCTAACGTTAAGTCACGTGACCAGGTGGGGACCTCCGAGGGGGTCCTATGGGGACCTACATCTGCTCAGAGCACAACGCTTTGCAGAGATAGTGCTTCCTGTGTGATAACGGCTTGTTTCTCTGCTCTGTTATTGTCTGCGCCTCACTCAGACCACACCACTTTAATGTATGGTTGTGTGTGTGTGTGTGTGTGTGTGTGTGTGTGTGTGTGTGTGTGTGTGTGGGGGTGTGTGTGTGTGTGTGTGTGTGTGTGTGTGTGGGTGTGCGGGTGATTACATGTTTATATATGTGTGTAGGTCTTGTAGCATAGTTTCAGGTGACTGAATACAGATGACCGTTTTACAATCTAATTTCCATGCAGTCTTTCCACAGACTTATTTTTGCACCATTCTAAGACTCTCTATCATATGGGATTTTATCACTGTCATTAGTTTGTCTTGAGTGGGTGAATAGGACAGCAGTTATCTTTCTACTTCAGTTGTGTCTTGTCTCTTCTCCTTAGGCTATAGTAAACATACTGCTTGTAGCAGTCGCAGCAGCAGCAGACGGCCGCTGTAAGACACTCCGGTAAACCCCAGGGACTGAGCTTAGTTTCGCTAGGGCCTGCGCTTCTCTCTCTCTCCCTTTCTCTCTCTTTCTCCCTTTCGCTCTCTCTCTCCCTTTCGCTCTCTTTCTCTCTGTCTCACCACCACACTGGGAGTTTAAAAGCAGCTCCTCTTCAGTGAATATGTGCTGGGGAACTTCAGATAGACGCTGGGCGACCACCACTCATCTATGATGTCAAAGAATAACCGTTTTACAACGTTTTATGGAAATGTATAACTGCCGAGGAATCATCTTAATTAGCTGCCACTCACCAGTGTATGTGGTGGTTTATATGTCTCTTCCTGAGAGACAAAAATAAGCAAAAATCTCCCTAGTCAACAAGACCTGCCTACGCTATAGCAAAAGGAGCTTTTATTTTTGGCCTTCAACTGAAGATTTACACATAATATTTCCACAAAGACATAATTAACGACATAAATACACTGGAATACATAAGTATACTGGAGGAGTACAGCACAATTTTGTATCGTAACGGTCTCAATTATTGACAATATTGTCTGTAACTAGTATGGTAACCAAATACCCGTGAGAAGATTAGATCAAAACAAAGTCTGAATCAGTGGTAGAGGTACAGTATCAAAGGCTCCTAATGCTAATGTAGAAAGGTCTGACTCTGAAGGGTTAATTGTGCCGACACTGTAAAACAGGCTCAGATAGGCGTGCTCTCAGGTGAGCTGTAGCAGTAGGCTGGTTGTCAAGGTGAGGTCACCATGCTTACGTTCTGTAACCCGACACCACAGGAGGGAGTGGTGAGCCAGAGAGGAATGGGGGAGAGCAGGTAGGAGATAAAAGACCGCGAGAAAGTTTGCTTCTGACAACATAAACACAAGCAAGGCAAGAAGGACGAAAAATAGACAACTGGATGGTCTGGTACAACCTAAAACAAAACAGCAGTCATTGGTAACTCAGGATTTTCATCAGGCAGTACCCCAAACGTCGTAAATGCTCGTGATGAGGTGAGTGGCATTTATACAGCAGGCGTACTGACCTCACCATGGTCAACAGGGAAAGCATTAACAACTCCTAAGTGTATGACAGACTATGTATTCCTTATTGAATTCCTATGTCTATGGATGATGTATTCTTGTTGGTTGGATGGGATAAGATAAGCACTGAAAAAATGCACTGAGACCTCTGCTGGTAGGCCTCCAGTTAGCATAATGGTTGCTGGGTAAGCTCTGTCTTTTTAGGATTTTGATGTGATTTGTCAGTCTGACGATGGGAATGGCTTACTCAGAGGAATGTGCTGTAATCTTCAAGTTGGAAGAGGAGACAGACAACAGAGAGCCTGGTGCTCGACCTCAGCTATGACAAACACCAAAGAAATGTCTTACGATTGATCTACAAAACATCATTGAAGACAAAAGAACTGACAGCAAAAAACACACCCTCAACTTCGTTGGAATCTAAAGGGCATTTCTTGTTTTGTATTATATCACAGCCCTGGAGCAAAGCAGTCGTTTGCGACTCACAACAAGTACTCCTTGCGCCACAAACAGCCATAAACAGAAGCCCCTCCACCCCAACACACACACACACACACGCACGCATACACACACACACACACACACACACCTCAGTCAAAGAGGAGCTGACATTTTGCCGGAGTCTGGCCTGCCTGACCACAGCTGCACCCCCTACTCGCTTCCCCCCCCCCTCTGACGTCACTAAGAGACTTCCTTCCTCTTTTCTCGTGTGCTGTGTCTATGAGCCAGATAAGCAACAAGAGAGCAAAAGAGTGTGTGTGTGTGAGAGAGAGCGCGCAAAAAAGAAATGGAGGGCGAGAACAAATAGTGTTTACAGAGCCCTGCGGAAAAGCACAGCACAGAGATAAGGTAAAGAGCGATGGGGGAGGGGGTTTGCGGGGGTAAAAAAGAATCGCTCGGCAGAAAGAGTGGTTGCTGCTGGGCTTTTGACAGTTTTATTCTGGTTTGCGTGTCTGAACCATTCTGTGTATATATGCTCTGCGAAGCCTGACACATCTCCTTGATGTGCAATTTCAAAGCGCTTATCATTGGATGTGTGCTTGAGACATTTGCCTGTTTAAACACCCTAAGTCGGGCACAATGCTGTAGTCGCTCCATGGTGGACTGTTGTTTGTGTGTGCGTAATGGCTGTCTTCTGTGTGTGTTCTCACAGGTTCTAACTGCACTCCCCACCTCTTATCATCTGTTCCACTTTTGAGAGGGAAATACTTGACAAACAAAATCTATGGATTGTAAACAGTTTTGCTCCAGCGGAAGATTTCGTGAAGCGTCTCATTGCAACAGGCTCCTGAGGCCTTGGATGTAGGGTGTGGAAACTCTGGTTGAGGTATGCTGCATGCCTAAGAGGCCCACTGCAATGACACATTGAGCGCCCCCCACCCCCCCACCCCAATATGGCAGCCTTGGCTCAGGACGCTGAGCTAGACAGAGAAATGGTTGGCAACACAGAACACTTTCAGCAGGTAAGCATGAATCTGAGATATCTGCTTTCAACTACCCAACTGCCTTTCTACCTACAACTTCAATTCAATTCGATCTTATTTATATAAACGTCAGGCCTTTTTCAGGGAGCAAGGCTTAGAGATCTGAATGTAACACTTATGTTGTATACTACTTTTTAATTTTGTTTGTTTTCACTGAAACACATTAGCATGCTCCAACAAATGAGCAATATGTTTCCCAAACAGTTACAGATTGGTAACAGCTGGTATTGATTATAATAGGGCTTCCTCCTGATTAAGTATGTATGTGTTTATGTGCTTGTTTGTGGTGTGTGTGTGTGTGTGTGTGTGTGTGTGTGTGTGTGTGTGTGTGTGTGTGTGTGTCTGTGTGTGTGTCTGTGTGTGTGTCTGTGTCTGTGTGTGTGTGTGTGTGTGTGTGTGTGTGTGTGTGTGTGTGTGTGTGTGTGTGTGTGTGTGTGTGTGTGTGTGTGTGTGTGTGTGTGTGTGTGTGTATGTCTGCAGCTTGTGGATCCTACTGCTTTCCCTGCTGTGATTGTGGAGCAGGTGCCACACTCCCATCTGCTCGGCTACTCAGGTCTGGTGTGTGAACAGCAGCTCACCCATGCTCACCTGGGAACTCTCGATCAGGACACAGAGGATGTTCCCTACTCAGGTGCGTAGCGTTACTTCCTGTCTGAAATAGAATAGAAGATATTCAAATTTATTTAGCTTTTGGCAGTGCTATCGTGCATTTGACTGTATTGTATTTGTGTGTGACAATGAGAAAACACCTGGAGGTTGATGCCATGTTCTGGTTCTCGATTTTTTTAATAGGTTCCACCTAAGGTGTCTGTTGTCTTGTCCAACGCTTGTTGATTTTATTTTTTAAAGCTGTATTGCAACTTGATATAGCCTACTGAATGCAGACTCAACAATTCTGATCTGCCTTCAGGCTTACACAACAATAATGCAGTGATTGGGTGGAAAAGGTTATGAACAACCATGCCCACCTTTCAGTTTCTTGAGCCATATGACCATCTCTTTTTGGTTGTAAATTGAAAAGTAGAAGCATCAAACTCACTGGGCTAAAGGATGCAAAGATGCAAATGTGTGTGCTCGGACAGCAAGCCTCAAGGGCAGAGCCTACATGCTTTAAAGGGTCGTTTTCAGAAAAACTAAATACTTGTTTTCAGACAAATAGCCTAAAAGACTAGTTTATAGTTGTTGTAGACAAGCTCAATGATCCCATCTCTTATAGCCAAACCTTACTGGCCACAAGGCTGTCTCTTCGTACAAATATACCTCAGCCAAGGCCTCAATCCTTAGGTGTGCCTGTCATTTATTTCTGCATTGGAGTAAATAAAAAAATTAAACTATTTCATGCTGTAATTTGATAGTGACAGGAACAACCATGTTTTAAAGGTAACTATTGTTGGTTATGTCAAAGGGGAACAAAGGGTGTTGCAGAGGTGTAAATATTTGTTTGCAACAAATTCTCGGCTTTTAATAATGGCTGTCTTCGCCAAGGGCCTCACCTGTGCAAACAGCCGTTGGGATACATTCCCCTTTGTGGAAGTTTGTGTGCTAGAACAGTATAGACCCCACCCCTCTCCCTTCGCACATGGACCAGGGAAGTGAGATAGAACATAATATTGACGTCAGTCGGGAGCCAGCTGGACCAACTCGAAACGTCGTGACTAGATTTCCAACATCCTTCACTTGACAAGGAATCTGTCGTTTCCGTCCAAACTTCATATAAAACTGCACTGCTTTGAGGTCCCCCCGTTCTTCGGAAGTAAGTTTCAGGCCTGGTGACAAACAGACTCTAATGCTAACAGGTTAGCTGTGCTAGCGCGTAGCCAGTAGGGTGTCGATGCGTCATAGCAGCCATCGAAGTTGTTAAAATTCCGGCGTTTGACCCATACTTCGACAGAGAATGTAGTTTATTTCGCCTCTGTGCCCACTGCAATCAAGCACTGCGCATATTTTTGACGAAAATGTGTACTTTGTGTAACTTACCTGCCCTTGTTGCATCAACTGGCTAACTGTTTACATCTGAGGGCACCAGCGGTGTAACCTATTAAGTCAGATTATAGAGCGCTTAGATATGAACCACACACGGAGTGACTTCAGATGGTGGCATGTGGGTGAACAAGTTTGGATGCAGGTTATGGAATACAATGTGTAACTTCTCTGTCAAGCATTTATTTTTTAAATCTCTTGTGTAAAGTGCTGTTCGCCCACGTCTGACTTTGCGTGCCTAGATAAACTTGCCCTTTGGATTTAAAATTAACTGTAGGAAAGGCTGAAACACGCCTTTTTATGTTCTTTACTAAGAGTTCGCCTCGTTGTTTTCTTGCTGCAGTGGACGCTTTTCAGAGTGGGGAGGAAGACACTATGGAGACCATAGAAGCTGCTGAAGCCTTGCTCAACATGGACTCCCCTTCCTCACTCAGCCTCACCCTGGATGAGAAACACCTCTGTGAGTCACAGTCTGGATTGTTTAGGGCCGTCTCCCCCTGGGGGGAAAGAAAAACGGAACAAAAATCATCACCCTTCTAAATCTACCATCCTTTTTGGATTAATTATATGAATGCATGCTAGTCATCATCTACTCGTGAAGAGTAGACCACCCCCTTTGAGTGTTTATTTATTTTGAAATAAATGAACCGCTGAACTCTATCTCTACTTTATCTGAAATTCTATCTGGACTGACATGATTGGTCACCTATAACAAGAAACGAAAACATCTTTTCACTGTTACCATAAACCTGTCATGGCTAAATGTGTTGAAGAGCATAACCCTGTATGTCTTGCATGCCCACGAGCCTTTGCGATTTCTCTGCAGCACACGTTTTCCTAAGCGATGTCTTCGCCACTCCACTTAACCATGTGTCCCTCCTGTCAGACGGTCTCCAGGGGCAACCACAGTGGCAACTTCAGCTTCAGCGGGACGTTGAGGTCGAAACGGTCACTCAGCAGCCAAAGACCAAAAAAGGTGCCCCGAACAAGACCCACTGTTCAAGACCCACTGTGACAAACTGTAAATTCATTAAAAGCAAACTAAACACTAAGTGGATAAATATTGTGATTCCTGTTTCAACAGGAAGAAAACCAAAGCGCCAGAGAACGGGCTCCCCCATACCAGATATTAACATAAAGAAAAGCAAAGATGGCAGAGGTATATAGCTTTCTTTTCTCTGTTGGCCAATAATGTGTAATAAGAGAGAACCACAAATACAGTGACATCACACATATCACACCAGCTTGCTTTTGTTTAATGGAATTGCTTTCTTTGTTGCCGCAGGAAATACATTGTACCTCTGGGAGTTCTTAATGGCTTTACTGCAGGACAGGAATGCCTGTCCAAGGTACATAAAGTGGACCAACAGGGAGAAGGGCATCTTTAAACTGGTGGACTCCAAAGCAGTGTCCCAGCTCTGGGGAAAGCACAAAAACAAGCCGGACATGAACTATGAAACAATGGGCAGGGCCCTGAGGTACGTCACATAGGATGATGTTATCAGTGTTAAATCTCAAGTTCTCTGGTACAATAATCATTTAAGTTTAGAAAGGGAGGATAGATTTAGCATTGCCTTAATAAGGGTTAGTAGTGAAGTGTAGCAGCAACAAACTAACAGATAAGTATCAGTCAAATGTACTCATAGCAGGTGCAACCCTCTCCGCTTTGGTGTTCCAGAAATCTATGTTGGAGAAACCCTATACCGATATCTGTTGCTTGTTTTTGCAGATACTACTACCAGCGTGGGATACTGAATAAAGTGGAGGGCCAGAGGCTGGTCTACCAGTTTGCTGAGCTGCCTAAAGACATGGTGTACATCGCAGACGATGATGGCGATAGAGGAGGAGGAGGAGGAGGAGGAGGAGAAGAAGGAGGAGGAGACGACAATGACATGCAGCATGAGGTTGATCATGATGATGATGATGATGATGACGACGACGATGTTGACGAAGGTGTTAGTGGTGATTCTGAAGACGATGTGGATGATGAGGAACCCTCAAGCGACCCGGAGTCTGTTAAGAAATCCACTGTTATTACTTCTTCAAGACTGTCCAGTCCTGCCACAAAGCCATCCGCCAGAGGGGCTAAGGCCCCTGCGACTCGTCGCAGGGCCATGAACGGAGGGCAGCGGGCTCACAAACCAGAGAGCGGAACCGGCGCTAACAAGAAGGGCCGGGCCCTAGGTCTCATCCAGCAGCAGCACCTGCCCATCGTCTCTGCGGAAATGCTGCAGACCCTGCAGAACGTGCGGTCACTGCAGCCCGGTCGCCATGGTTCTGTTTTCCGCACGGCACAGCTCCTGGGGAGCCTCCGCCAGAAGCAGGACAACAGCGTCCCCGAGCAGGGAACCCTGATACAGACCCAGACCCAGGCCCAATCCCTGCCAGGCACCCAGACAGAGCACCCTACAACTCAGATCGTCACGCTGCAGCTCGTCCCCGTCACGCCCTCCATAGACGCCAACGGGACGCTAATTGGCGCACCGCAGCTCCTTATGCAGCAGGTGCCGTCCAGCGAGCAGCTGACACTCATGCTGGAGAGCATGGGAGGGGAGCAATCGGCAGACTTGCTCCAAACAGAAACCCCCGTCCAAGTAATGCCCGACGGCACACCAGCCACGTCACTAGGCCCCGCCACAACAACCTTAACGCTTGTTGGTGCTGCCGGGCAACAGTTGGTCTCCCAACCTTCAGGCACTGTCATTCACTCGGTTGTCACAGCAACAGACCCAGAGAAGAACCTTTTGTCTGATGACTACGAGAACAGGGAAGACCAAGGAGGTCCGTTAGCCACGGAGATGACCTTTGATGCCCCCCAGGAGACGGAGGGAGGGGAGGACTTTGAAAACCAGCTGAAAATGAAGATGGAGCCGCTCAGCATCATGATCATCAATGATTCCTGGGTGGGCTTCAACTCCAATATCTGAGCTGCTGAAGACTGAAGGCCAGAAAGAAGCAAATCCTTCTTTGAAAATGAAATCCAGGGAATACTGTTGGTTTAATGGACCAGAGAAGCTCACGGAACATGGGGCTTTGTGAAAAAAATCTTTTGTTCTGTGTCTCTATTTTCGTTTTTATATTTTCCTAAGAAAATAACATGCACTGGAATGTTTCTCCAAATGTACTCTGTACTTTCTGCCTTTATAATAATGCAATTGTGTCATGCCTAATATCTTGAATCCTTGAACAAACCACAGTTGTCTTGTAGTGTAAAGTACTCTTAACCACACACAGGTGGCCTAACATTGAAAATACTGTCAGCTTTCCCCAAAGATACATTTTGGTGACTTTATAATTACACTGTGCCTCCAATGCAAGAAATAACATTTTTGTTCCATGGTAACTGTTGAATGCAGTGAATGCAGGAAGGGAAAAAACAAGCCATAGAGCTGAGCAGCCTTGTGTAATAACAGTGGATAAAGCCATAATCATTCAATCGCTATAGAAACCTGACACAGATTAGACCAAATATATATATATAAAAAAAAAAAGTTCTATAACACAATGGACCACCCGTCTGTGAAACAGACAAAGGAATGCATGTGTAAAAGAACAGAAGGACATTCTGTGGAATGTTTTCCAGATAGGCCAGAATGTTGCTCACGGATGATTCACAGGAGCGACTGGATAGGATGGTTTCATTAGTACTGCACTATGTGAAAAGGGTCACACCAAAGGTCCTGAATGATTACATGTTGCTGGTGCCTTGTGTCAGTCTTGGTACAACAGTTGTTTGTCTAACAAACAATATTTACAAAAATGATATTTTTTTTGTATGGTTTTGTTTCTGTTTAATTTTTTAAACTTTCCCCTCAGGGAGACAAAGCTCTGAAATAAAGCAAGAGCGTTTTGCAGCCTTGGAATCGTCATACTAACATCATGCAAAACTGGTAGTTTGCGAACCTTACTTTGTACTAGTACATTGATGGCCCTATCTGGATGTGCTTTCCAGTTGACAGTGTAATAGCATGCCACCAGGAAGTGCTTGATCCCAGCATGCACTAGGGGTGGCACATAATGCCTTCTCGGTGCCTCATTGGAATTTCTGTATTTATTGCCTAAAGTCTGTCATCTCTTGTGACCTATGCAAAAATAACATGCCTCACTGTCCTGCACCCTATGCTTTGTATTTATGTCATAAATGATGTGTGATTTTTATCCTATTCATTTATTTCCATTATATTCATGCTGACCTCTTCACAAGTACACGGAAATCATTTGGTGTGCAAAGGCCATTCATTTACATTCCTGCCCTCATGAAAACAGCCTATTGCGTTGTATTTTTCCTATGCTCTTTGAGTATGTGTGATGTTGTCCACAAAATCATTGTAGAAACTAAAATGACAAATATATTGTACAATCCAAATAACAGAAGCTTTGTTTTATACTGGTATATTATCTGAAGTTTCATACATTTTATTGAGTAGAATTAGATACATTGATGACATGTATGCCTTCTATTTGTATTTATGAAATAAAATTTACATTTTCACAAATGTGCCATATTCAGTGACATTAAATGTGACCTCTTACGAACAAAAAACATACATTTTCAATGATTCTTGGTCATTACTTGAACTGCATGTCTTGTAGAAAAGACTGTATACCGTTAGATGTAAAAGGGACAAAGAAGCTGCTTTCTTTCGTAGCATGGGCACCTACATCTCTTATGTTCTTTCTAGGGTGGCTGTGTTTACCTGTGCATTCTCTATTTCAGCCTGTAGAAAGTCATACACATTGGCTCGCAAAAGTATTCAACCCCCCTGAAAGTCATCACCAGTTTCTATTTACAAAAGATATATTTTCCCATATATTGTCATTGTGAGCATGGATGCTGTGTAGTATATTTCTAAAGGCTAAATAAGTAATTTGTCTACTAAAATAAAAAAAAATGAATTAACAACTAAAACAAATTCTGCTTGCATAAGTATTCAACCTCTACATTAATACTTGGTGGAGAACCCCTTTTGCTGCAATAACAGCCTTAAGTACTTTGCACATTGTTCCGCTGTATTTCTCCCCATTCGTTTTGGCGGAATTCATGTAGAACATCTAAGATGATGGGATGGCGATCCTGGACCGTGGCGCCACAGATTGTCATAGAATTTTGATCAGAGCTTTGATTGAGTCATTCTAGAATGTCCACTGTTTTTGAGCCACTCCAGTGTTGCTTTAGCTTTGTGCTTAGGGTAACTGTCCAACTGGCAGGTAATCCATCTCTCAAGCTTCAGTTTTACAACAGGCTGCAACTGGTTTTCTTGTGATATTGTGTAGATTTTATTTTCATTCATCCTCCCTTCAATTCCAGTTTTCCGAGAAATATCTCCACAGCATAAGGTTTCAACTGCCATATTTCATGATTGGGATGGTGAGGCACTGACAGCACTGATAGATTTATGCCACATATGGCCAAAAAGCTGTGTTTTGGTGTCATGAACTTTCCGACACAGATTTTTCGGGGTGATATGATATGTGGACAGTGCTAGCCTCTGTCACCGTTAATATCTCCCTTTGATGCTTGGTTTAGGGGACAGGCTTTTCTACAAAGCATCAGGGTGATGCAACTTCCACTTTATTCATATGGATCCAATGGTGCTCAATAGGACATCAAACCACTTGAATATTTCCATGTAGTATTTTCCTCACTGAAGCATTTAAATAACCATGTCTCTTTAGTCTTCATTCCGTCTGTTATTCAACAACCTGGCTGACGACCCTTAGACAGAGCGATTTTTAGATCCAGAAGGAGCTCTACTTTAAGCGCTCATAGGTAGTGCCTAATTATGGTCAACTGTGGTCAAATAAGTAGTACCTCTGTATCATTTGTGAATAATTTGTCATCTTCCTTACTCTGGATCTCGAAAGCACAGGGATCTGAAAACTGAATGTAACTCGTATTTCAGTTTTTAAATGTATTTATTTTTTAACATTAGCAGACTAATAATTGGTTTTGCCTTTAGAAATATACTATATAATATAAATACACTCAAAGCAAATTGTGTCTATGTATGCCATATGAAATGTGCTACATAAATAAACTTGACTTGACTTAAAGTTTAAATGTTTCAATCAAAAATACCGATTGGGAAATGATGTGTAAGTATTTTTTGAAATTGTGAAAATGGTGATGATCTTCAAGGGATGTTGAATACATCTGCAAGCCACTGGAAATATTCCATAACGAACCACATCCTCTGTGAGTACATTCAGTAACTTTGAGTACCTAAATAAACTTTGCATCTGCAGCACAATTTCAAGAAAAGCAATAAACATAAACTTGTAAGCCAGGCATGCCTGAGAAACTTATTAACCACTCCTGTTATGTCACCACATGCCAATGCCTGAGTGAAGCTTGGAATCTAGGACAGGACAGATGTAATTCATCAATAGAGATGAGATTACCTAACACAAACCATTATTTTATGACTTGTGCCATGCAGAAGAAGTAAGTAAGAGGTAGCCAGAACCTGATTTGAGTGGCATTTGGCTCTCTACTTGGAAACATGCTGACCTGGCATAAGATAAACAAGGCATAACAAAGTCTCAGTTGCAAAAATGTGCGTAGTTGCAAAGTTGGTTGACCTCCAATGATACCGGTTGTTTGCTTATGCCCTAACCTCTTCCAGTCCAGTAATCTCTGTGCTAGAAATTTATGAATTTGACAAGACACTTGGCTGTAAAATGCCAAAAAGAATAGACCTATATTAACGTGTATTCTTTTGAATCCACAAAATCAGAGTTTTTAAGATGTGGAGTCAGTAAATAACAAATGTTTACTTGTCTGGCCTAGTCATGTGTCATTCTGTCGCTTTTCGGTAGCTTACATTCAGCGTTCACTGTCGTCAGAACACTCAAGCCTCCCATTCACTAGGTGGTAGGCTACTGAACCTCAAGCCTTTTGCTTGCTGTCACTGTTGACTCCTGCCGTTTCCAGTAGGTTAGCTATGTTGGAAACGAAAGTTCCATCCCCAGCTAGCTGAAACGACAACCCGGACGCTTCATCATATTTCCCTTATCTAGAACTTTCTAGACGTCAGGTGGAAGAAACAGTCGCTCAATAATGGCAAACGAGAGGTAGGACGCCACTTTGTCTAGACATTTTAACGAAAACGGGATCCCTCTCCTTGTTCATTATTTAATGTTCTGTGATTTGTCATTGCAGGAGTTTTCCTGATACTTTCATAAACGAGGATCCACAGAAAGCTCTGGAGGTAAACAAACCACCACCGTTAACTGCTGGCTAGTAGGCTAGCTGAATGTCCAGCAGAAAACGACAACCTTTTTTAATCTTTGTTCATTATATGTAGGCAGAGATACTCTTGCGATGTCTGTTTAACGCTTCCACGTCTTATTTAGGAGCCAGATAAACTGTTAGCCAGTGCAGAATATGACATGATCTGTGTAACAATACAAGCAAACTTGCTAGCTTGAATAGTCTTCTTGCTCGCAAACTAACGTTAAATGCTGGCTAGGTAACTGACGTTTTAAGCTAGCTATCTAGGATAGATAGCTAGCCTTATCACAGAGCTAACTGGTTCTTGTCAAATAGCAACAAGCTGTAGCGAGCTAGTTAGCTTTTAGCCAGCCAGCTAAGTAACATGTAACCGTACCTAAGTTGATGGTTTAGTCAGATTGTTGGTTAATTGTAATGAACTAACCGTGTCAGTTAGCTAGTTAACTGATTGTTAGCATAACGCTATAACGTTGGCAAGCTATACACATCACATATTGACTCAGATTTAGTGAGCTAGCTAAAAGTCACTAGCCAACTGGCATCCTCTCTCTCTTCAGGAACTCAACGGGGCTTTGGAGGAATCGTCTAATAATGCTGAATGGCTCTGTCAACGAGCTTACGCCCACATTCTGCTTAAAAATTATAGTCGTAAGTAATGTTTGATATACTATTTACAACCACATATACACTTAACTGTTATTAATGGATGTTGGAAAAAGCTGTCTCCAACTTCCATTCTGACTTGGTAACTGTTATTGCCTTTCCCTCATCTAGACAAACATATCCTTTGGCTTTATGGGTTTTAGATGAAACTTGTGTGCATGTATTAGAAATACCCGTGTATGAGAAACAGCCTTTGAAACCTTCTAGGAGAGTCTTTGTAAAAGTGTATGGTTTGTCTTACAGCTGGGGCATCCTTATTTGCACAGTTCATTTTGAAATAGTTTGCTGCCACTGTCAGATCTTCTTAGTGTTCACTTTAGGGCCTTTTATGCAATAGGGACCACCTATTGGTCACCACACTTCTTCACTCCAGCCATGAATGTGGTCTGATACAAAACCAAACCACCAACTGCATGCATAGATAAATGGTGAAACTGGGTTATCTCAGTTGTAACCGACTGTGTCACTGTTTGTTATTGTCTTTCTGCAGGTGCAGCAGATGATGCCAAAACAGCCCAGCAGCTTCAGCCAGGTCTAGCCCTCGCCTTTCTGAGAACCGGGTGGGTGGAACGTTTTATATGATCATTGCAAAACATTCATGTTGCCAACCAGGCCCGTCGCCAGGGTCTAGTGATTGATGGGGCAGTTAAAAATGACGAGGGGGGAAATCTTTTTATAGTAAAGGAGTAGGTTGTCATCCTGCTATGCCTATTTCGGCACTTTTTGTCATCCTGCGAGTGGCAATTTAAAGGCATTTTGACTAGATGCAAACAATTCCCTACCTTATCGTTTCCATGTGATTGTGCGTCATAGCCATACTATGAAATGGATATCTTTGGAGCAGATTGCCAGGTCACTACCTAAAATTAGTCTAGTGGTAGGTTTAATTAATTAAATAGATTTAACCATGCAATAGCCTCTGAAAGGCTAAATAACAACAACACAAAGGTTACTTATCCAAAAGCAAATATTACCTTTATTTATCTGAGTGTCCTTGCACGATTTAGGGAATCTGAGCAATCGGAACGTAGGTGTACAAGATGCAAAATGTATGAACGAATCTAACCACTGAGAGGTGACTGTTGAAATCAACAAAATAATAGCCAACAGTGTGTCAGTGTCATGAAGTAAAAACAAAGAGTTTTTTTTTAGGGGTCCCTGTGGGCTCTATTCTGACCTTGCTTACCGCTGGGGTAACATCTTCTGCGGCTGGTGAAGCTAACAGATTAAGTTCGGGTTCGGCGATATAATTGCTGTTGCAGGGGCTACTGGCCACAGCTGGTGTCTTTATGTGTTTTGTTTTTTCTTACAAAGCCACGTTTCTGATATCCATCCTTATTTCTAAACTGCTTTTTGGCTAAGCAAACAAGCTATGTAACAAGATGGCAAAAGTTAAACTACCTATTTAGCAAACCAAATAGCTTTAGTGTGAATGTTTACATTTTTTGAAATCACATTGCATGCAGTGATGTTAAATCTAATAAATAAATCAACAAAGTCTATGGTTCTGAAATGACCACTATTTTTCAGAACCATGTTTGAATGCTGTGTGCAATGGGCTAAGAGCCTGGATCAGATAACAAGCTTCAAATATTTCATGGGGGAAAACCTCAAAGAAGGTGTTTCATTCTCTATGACTGTATGTATCTCGTCCAATATTTAAGTTTTTGCTATTTTTCTATAAGCTACACATAAAACTTAAACTGGGTTGGCAGAAAATACAACTGAGGGGGCAAAGCCCATTGGTTCGAGTCAGGTTAGGGCTAGACCCCTCCTAAAGTCTGCTGCTATGTGTCAGGGAGTGAGGTTTACTAACTGCACAGCACTGTACCCGTTGGCTAGCGTTACACTCACTCCCCTAAACCTCACTCCCAATCAAAGTCACAGCACCAATTAAACCTGTGTTGTGTGGAAAAGCACAGTCCCGCAACAGACTCAAACTCACAACCTCGGACATGGGAGGTAGGCATGCTAGCAAGGAGGCTAAAACACATGGGTCTTAACATCTGCCGCTAACACGTCTCTTAATGTATCAGACTGCAAGCATTGAAAGATGAAATATCTTAAATCAAGGCAGTATATGCTTGTTTTTTGTCTGACAAGATCTTTCTTCTTACCAGGCAGTTTTTATGTTAGAGCATTTCACTTCCTTCAAGCATTTCAGTCCTTAATTATCTTAATAAGGTATTATAACTTATGAGATTTTATTACTGATTCAGAGCAAGTTAATGTTGAAACGAGTTTGATCACCACTGACAAGTACAAAACTGCTTTGTCAAAGTCAGAATCAAGTCAATTGTACTTGTGTTTAGTCTGGCAACACTAGTTTTAAGATATATTTGGGTTATTTTTTTTTTTAAATCTTGGTAAGTCAATTTCCTGTTCTGTTGGCAGATCATTTTGCTTATTTTAAGTAATATATCCCCTATTTTATTACTTTTTTTTTCTTGTTTTTGAAGGCCTAATATTTGCAGTGCAGGGATTGAAACTGGCTACCATTACATGTGCACTTCCTTGTGTCTTTTCAGAATTGCTGAGTACCACCTTAACAACTTCCAGTCTGCATCCGAGGCCCTGCTGGAGGGACAGAAGCTTGACGGTGAGTCTTCACCCTGTAAGCCTCCGTTTGGTTTTTAAAACGACCCCTAATCACAACTACATGCATGACGCTGTTGGGCTTTCAGAAACTGCACAGAATCTTGCCCTGATTTAGATGTTGGAAATTGGAGTGCTTAATTTGTTTGGCCAATATACAGTGATAACGTGGCACTAAGTCGGTTGTTGACTGTGCCAATGGACATGCACTTCATATTGTGCATTGTGTCATGCTTTGTGAATAGCAGCTGTGTAAATGTACTTGAGTTGAGTTAATCTTTTTCTATTATCAGCATGCTGCACTTGCCAAGATAGGCATGATAATATATAACAGTCCTGGATAGGGCTTACATGAAAACAGCCGACATGCAGGACTCAAAATAGGGCGAATGAATCTCGAAATGGGATCATGATAAATTTATATTGATAATGATGATAGGCTTAGGACATTTTTGCTCGATATGGATAGATCTAACAGCAAAAATAAACGCGACAACAGCCAGTCAATCTGCGTTTTTTGGCTTGCACGTCAAAGTACACCGCTTTCCGTTCAACACGTGCTGTAGTACTTTCTGCCCAGGCGAAGCTTAGTGCACCACGATCATGTGATCAATAAAAAAAAAACGAATCTGCGTTTATCTCCTACCTACATTATCTCCCATCTATGAATACCCACCCCCCTCTCCCTCTCTATGTAGTTTGTCCAGTCTGAATGCTAAGTTTGAGGATATCTATCATAGTTCATAATCACATGATCACGCTGTCATACTCCACCAAGGCCTTTGTTCTATTCAACTGGTTGGGTTGCTTTTTTCATTCACTGTGCAGGTAGGTGTGGCCTGAAGGTTACAGTACTATGGAGGTCCAGTTGAATTGGCCTAAAGTTTGAGCTACCGGTGGTGAAGAAAGTCATTAAAGTCAGTAATGTCAAGTCATTAAAGTCAGGAATGTGAAGTCATTAACGGGATACTCTTCAAATTGGCAGCATTATCATTTTTTTTATATATATACATATATCGTCATAAATATGGATATTTAAATATGGAAAAAATATTGTGATCATATTTTTATGCCATATCGCTCAGCCAAAATCGAATTATGTAGGTGAATTGAAGGAAATGGCAGATGCAATCTTTTATGGTTAGAGCGTAATGCTAAGCTTGACCCTAGCCACCAATCTGCCAGCTCCTCGTGCTGGTCTGGTGTGAACGTGTTATTCATCTGGGCTTAAAACATACGCATACATTAATTCAAAATATTTTAGTCATTCCATTTGTGTCTTCCCTAGACACCGTTATATCAGAAGAGTTTGTAATGCATAAATGCTGTAAGAGGGCAATCTGTGGTCCTGTTGGGTAGTTATCCTCATGTGTGCACTTCGTACATACCTTCAGAAACACTTTCCAGCTACTACCTTGTCTGAGAAATGACCATCCATCTGACTTCAGCCATAGGGGCTACTGGTTCAAAAGAAGTCTGATTGAAATGGGTGTAATCTCTTTGACGTGTCCTGGCAGACGCGGAGGCAGAGACCGTGTGTCTTAAGGGTCAGAAGTTCAGAGGAGCTTTAAGTGTTGAAAAGGCCCAATCTGCCACTACGAACCCTTTTATTCTCCCCAAACTCCTTAAGCTGTCTAATTTATTCTTGTATACATATTCAACACATTTTATGTAAATTTATATTCAAATTGGGATGTTCTGTATTTGTTTCTTTTGTGGTAAACTGTCTTTGTAAACAGCATTTGTCTAATTAGTTAGTGCTTGAGGCCTACTTTATAAATACATTCATAGTTTTGCCTATTGCTATTATTATTATTGATGGCTTTGCTTTAAAATGATACATAATATTGTTTTCTGAATTCAATTTTTATTATACCTATTACCTAATTTTCTCTATGTTGTTTTTACAATTTTTTGTAATGTAATGTTTTTGTAAGCCCCCTAGAACAAAATTGTCTGCTAATGACGTAAACTATAACCATAAACCCCTTTTGTATTTCTACCTTGATTGCGGCACACAATAAGAGACATATTCCTTGTCTGTGGAAACCTACGTTTAGCAATGAACCCATTTCTGATTCCCTCTGTCCCACAGGCTCCGACGACTCATTCCAGATATGGCTAGAGCGCTGTGATCACTCCATGCAGAGTAAGTGTGATACCCTGGTGCCTATAAGAAGCACCAGTTGATTCTCTGTGATGCTGAGTATAGATGCAGTAGAGGAACACCCCTGAAGTGTTTTCACATGGTAGAAGTGTGGCAGTAGCTTTGAGTGCCTTATCCCACATTGTCCCATACTTCTACTCGATACTAATATAAGTGATGATAATAAAAGTGCACAGGCAAGGCATTGCATCAATAGATGTTAAGAATCTATTTATTTAGTTAACATGATTGCAGAACTTGGCTTGGTTCTTGGCTGATTTTCTTTAGTTCATTTAGCGTAGCTTCATATCCCGAAGAATGATTAACTGCATGTAGGTCTCTTTTATATCTATGGCTTTTGATGTGGAGCTATCATCAATGTTTTGGGCGGTATTTGTAGTTAGATGTTCGGTCTAAAGCCTCATCTGGGAATTATTTTGGCTAATATACACATCGCCTCGTTTTCAAGTTGGAGAATTCCAAAACGTTAAGAAAGGGTTAATGCAAGTAGAATATCTGTGAAGTTTAAGGGCAGGTATGGTCTTGGGACCTTTCTATTCAAAGGTTTGACCTAGTTCTAGTGACCAACCTTGTTGTTGTTGTTGTTGTTGTTGTATACACAGTTGTTTCAGAGAATGTATGGTCATTGACATTTGCCTCAAAGGCATGGAATTGTGTTGGTAAAAATGTGTATGAACCCTGCAAGTGCTTCACCCGGCACTGGGGTCCCTTGGCTCTCACACAGGGGTTCACCTATAGTCAATAGTATACTATGGCCATCCTCCCAGTAGCTTCATCTCACTTGGTCACAAGTGGATTTCTTTTTAAAGGAATAACTGCATGTAGCTTCATCTCACTTGGTCACAAGTGGATTTCTTTTTAAAGGAATAGTTTGCCACCATATATTCTTTTTTTCAACCAGTACCCCATTCATTTTGTTGCCAGTAGAGTTGTGAAATTGTCGCAGTTCTGTCTTTGTTTTGTATTGCGAGCTGTCACAAACAAGATCACCTGATACATGTTTTATGGTCGTGCTAGAATCTGGTCCATGTAGTCACTCAAGATATTGAAATCGCTAGACATAATTTCCCAGAAGAGCACTATGGCTTTGTGTATTTTTGGCGTGTGAAGTGAGGAGAAAAACAGATATGGCATTCCCACTCGCACATAAACCCATTTATTTATTGCCACGTATGTTACTGTTATGGTGTTGTGTGGGAATGGACGCTAAACTGTGAAGTGGAATCGTTAATCGATACCGTAGCGACCTGGTAACATCAACTATAGTCTTCTGCCACTGCTCCAGTGGGAATTGGAACCATTGGATTAATGTGTTCTAGAAGGGCAAGGGGAAGAGGGGACTTCTACCCCTTCATTCACTAAATTGATATCAGACTGAACCCTTCCCTCACTGATGTCCCATTATTTCTCTAAGGATTGTTTGATTTAAAGCCATTTGACAGACTCTGCAAGTGGTTGTGATCACTCTGAATCGAAGACAGCTTTTTATTGGTGAAAATTTGTAAAGCTTGAAATAACAGATATGTAAATGTTAAATTGCGGAATTCATGTAGAATCAACACAAAGGAAGTTTATTTAAATTAAAATACTATTGTTCAATAGCATTTTTTTGTATATATAAAACTTTGAATAGTTCCTTTTGTGAACTACAAATTTCTAATCATAACCCTCCAGGCCATCAAAGTTGACTGACGGTTGAAAGGCATATATATTGTAGCCCATAAAGTGTGAAGGGACTTTTATTTTTTAAACAGGGATTGAGATGAAGATGCAGAGAAGAGAGACAGACTTTTGAGGAGAGACATACTTTGGAGGGAGCTACTGGCAAAGTAGTTAAAATGCGGTGTACAGCCCGTTTTACATTTACATGTCATTTTTGACAGCACTAATTAACACACACTAGCAACTGCCAACTGTTAAGATGGTTCCCTAAGGTAGGTTAACTAGCATGAGATCTTGCATGTTTTACACATCTCGCGTATGTTCGCGCTCCGTAGCATCTTATTAAAGGCAGTCTGGTGGGACACCCGCGACACCCACTACCCCCGCGACTGTATCGTTATGAAAGACTTGAGTGGGAATGAAAATTTGGGGGTTGGTATGTGAAAAAGGCCAGAGCCACAGACACCAGCCAAAAAGGCCAGAGCCACAGACACCAGAGCCACAGACACCAGAGCCACAGACACCAGAGCCACAGACACCAGAGCCACAGACACCAGCCTAAAAGGCCAGAGCCACAGACACCAGCCTAAAAGGCCAGAGCCACAGACACCAGAGCCACAGACACCAGTCTAAAAGGCCAGAGCCACAGACACCAGTCTAAAAGGCCAGAGCCACAGACACCAGTCTAAAAGGCTACAGCCACAGACACCAGCCTAAAAGGCTACAGCCACAGACACCAGCCTAAAAGGCTACAGCCACAGACACCGGCCTAAAAGGCCAGAGCCACAGACACCAGCCTAAAAGCAGCGAGCAGGCTGCTGACTCCACTCCTGCCACAGCCTGAGGGTAGGCCTTGCCTTCACCCGACACGACACGACACCTGCATCTCCCGCGCCTGCCCCCACCCCCCCACACGCACACACACACACACACACACACTATTACGCTCAACCTGCCCCAACGCAACCAGACAAGCAGCCCAAGGTCAAGGACTCCGCACATCTGGGTCCATTAGTGGCGTTGGCTGCCACAGCCGCGCAGACAGCTCAAGCACCTCGCCTGCACCACACACACGCACGCACACACACACACGCACGCACACACACACAACCACACACGCACGCGCACACACACACACGCACACACGCACGCACACACAAACAAACACGCAAACACACACACACACACACACACACACACACACACACACACACACAAACACATGCACTATTACGCTCGCTCTGCCCTGCTCTGCTCTGCTCTGTACTGCAGTGGAGGTGCCAAGTGGGCTCCAGAGATGGAGGGGATGAGGCCACACTACTTCCTTCTGGGAGTGGAGCAGATGTTTTTAAAATAACAACACGCACGCTGCAGCGCCGCCCGCCCGCCACTGAAGATGTTTAAGAATTAAAAAGGATAGAATAATAAAACAGCCCGAGTGCAGCGAGGGACAAGGTAGACGAAACAAGACAACAAAAAAATTATAAAAGAAAAACACAGGACAAAATAACAAAGAACAAAAAAACCTGTCCATATAAATAAACATTATTTTGTTATTTATCCATTGGTCTCCCTGAGTTCATCTGAGTTAATGCGGCTCATTAGAATATCATTAAAAATGCAAGCCCTGTGATTGTCATGTTATTAAGTGTGGGGACCATCTGCGGTAAACATGCCAGCCAGACTGGGAGATGTGGTGCTGAGAGAGGCGAAGCGAAAAGAGGCCTCCTCTCCTCTCCTCTCCTCTCCCCTCTCCTCCCCTCTCCTCCCCTCCCCTTCCCTCCCCTCCTCTCCTCTCCTCTCCTATTCCCTTCTGTGCGTCTCTCTCGGAGCTGGCAGTCTGGTTATTGTTGAGGGAGGCTAATCCCTTTCATGTTTAAAAAGTGACATTATTTACCGCCACTGTGCCTGATGCATCTCGCTTGCTCGCTCTCACACTCCCACTTTCTCTTACCAAATGTTCCTGTGTGTGTGTGTGTGTGTGTGTGTGTGTGTGTGTGTGTGTGTCTCCTCAGTATAGATCAAAACTAGATGTGTTCTGAGTTGGGACTCCCCTCCCCTCCCCAACAGACACACACACACATGCACATACACACACACATTTCTTTGCGTCTCTCGCTATTTTGAAAAGCAACCTCATTTTAGACGCCATTAATGCAGCGGGAAGCGCTGGCTCCTCTCCTGCTCTGTTTATAAAAACCCTTCAATAATTTATTAGACATAACGGCTTAATCTGGAGGAGAAAAAGGCATATTTAGTCTGTTTGTGGTGCACTCGGAATGGTAAACAGCTCCCCTCTCTCTGTGCATTTTTAAAAAGGAGAGAGAGAGCGAGGGAGAGGGAGGAAAGGAAAGAGGGAAAAGCGAGAAACTCCACACGCTTGCTATCTCGCGGTGACCGGCTGACATGGAGCTTCTGAGGCAGCTGAATGCAGAGAAGCGAGGGGGTTGGCTGGAGGGGATCACTGTGTTTGTGTGTGTGTGAGTGTGTTTGTTTCTGTTTGTGTGAGTGTGTGTGTGAGAGAGAGAGAGAGAGACAGGGTTTGATTGTGTTTGTGTGTGTGTGTGTGTGTGTGTGAGTGTGTTAGTTTCTGTTTGTGTGTGTGAGAGAGAGAGAGAAACAGTGTTTGATTGTGTGTGTGTGAGTGTTTGTTTCTGTTGTGTGTGTGTGTGTTTGTACGGCAGCTCTGCCTAGGAACCACAGCTGTGTGTGGGCTTCTCGATTGTTGTGTGTTGCTAGGTGCCAACTCTACATGTGTGGGTATTGAAGAACACACAAAACTACACAGTATTCTCTGAAATAATTCCCTCGAGTCAAGTGTTGTGAACTTCAATTAAAGGGACAATTCAACCCTAACTCTTAAATTTTAGATTGTTTTGCCTGCTGGCTAGACATTTTGAGCTCCCCTGTTGATAGAGGAAAAACATGTAAAAAGAAGGTAAAAGCCACACAAAACAGAAACCAAAACATAATTGCTTTTCAAACAGTCCTGCTGAATTGTTAAAACGGTACGAGGTGCTAACTGTTTTTTGTTGTTTTCTCGTGTGTGTGTTTGTAATTCTATTTTAACAGCCCAGACCCAGAATGGAGCCACAAACACGGTAAGCTTTCTGTCCATCTTTCCCTGTATACTTTGCATTTTCTCTCTCTCTCTGGGTGTGTACAAAACAGAAGGTTGATGCCCTGGTGCAGTAATAGACGCAAGGCATAAGGCATAACTTGAGTGAAGGCATCTTCTGAGTGTTGGTTTTGAACGACCTTTTAAGATAACATTTACAGTAAGGTATGATGTCAGCACGCTGGAAGAACCTTAGGCTAGGTAACTAGGTGATAGATAGATAGTTGACTGACCAATGCCTTGCAAATCACATCAAACGTTGTTGTATGTACAGTGTCTGTTTCGTGGTAACATTCAAAGAAAGAAAAGCCAGGCCAATTACATTTATATACAAACGTGGCTGCCTGCGGAGTTTTGTCTGCCATCTTTGTTTACTTTTTCTAGTTCCTTGAGGGAACTGCCACACAGATTTATGGGTAATGGGGCAGCATCGAGGATGCATCCACACTGCCTTCAAAACCAACTGTTACTGGGGCAATTCGAAGGCATCTTAGCAGACAGGGAAAGAGAGTTTGATCAGATTTGAACAGATTCTTAATGCCTTGCTGTCAAGTCAGATACCCTCCTGAGATGGCATGAAGGTGTACAATGGCCTAGCCCAGATCTCCAGGTCTGCGGGTTCTCTTAATCAATGGCCTAGCCCAGATGTCCAGGTCTGTGGGTTCTCTTAATCAATGGCCTAGCCCAGATGTCCAGGTCTGCGGGTTCTCTTAATCAATGGCCTAGCCCAGATCACCAGGTCTGCGGGTTCTCTTAATCAATGGCCTAGCCCAGATGTCCAGGTCTGTGGGTTCTCTTAATCAATGAAGTAGCCCAGATCACCAGGTCTGTGGGTTCTCTTAATCAATGAAGTAGCCCAGATCACCAGGTCTGTGGGTTCTCTTAATCAATGAAGCAGCCCATAATGAATGAAGCCATATGGGTTCTATCCTAATCAGCAACCCCTGTCCAGATCTTCTGGTTTACAGGTACTGTCCTTATCAATAACCCAACCCAGATCACCTGGTTTGTGGGTTCTCTCCTAATCAATAAGCCAACTCCCTTCTCAGCAACCAGCAACCCATCTCCTGGACCTGGTTGCTCCAACTGGTCTTTACTAAGCTTTGTTCTCGCTGTTAAGTCAGTCTTTGTTAAGACCAGTCTTTAGAATTGACTTCGCGTTGGTTGCACCAACCAAACTTAAGCCTAGGCTTAACTACGCACGATCTTACCGATGCACGTTCATCTCACACTATCGTGTTATATTATAGCTCACTATTGACCAAAATGATCGTGATTATGATTTTTGCCAGGATCAAACAGCCCTCTAGATGGTGCAACTGGCATAACTATAAGGTCGGAATTACAATGCTGCATTACGACTGACCTAACAGTGCTTAAGACCAGGCGTAAACCCGGTTGGTGCAGCCGGTCCCTAGTCTTGGGGTTCTACTAAGCAGTGGCCCAGCCGAGATCTCCAGAAACGGCGTTGGTTCTCCTGATCTCTCTTTAGCAGTGATATGGTGAGGGACCAGCCAGCAGACACAGGCTCCTCAACAGCCTCCTTACATTCCTGGCTGCCACTCTGGTTGAGGAAATCTGTGGCGAGTTCACAGATGATTCATTTGATTATGTGACCTGTTTCCCTCTAGTTAATCAGAAGCTTAAATAGGATTTGACGCCCAGAACCCCCCCCCCCCCCCCCCCCCCCCCTTTCATCTTGTAATTTTTTTAAGAATGCATTTAGATGATTCTCCTATTTGAAAGAGATGTTTACCAGATGTTGATTTATCCCCAGTAGATCTCCAGAGAAATGGGCGACATGCATGTCGGCTCTGTGTCAGAAAAATTACTAGAGTTGTGTTAGCTTGGGCATAATGGCTCTCTCTCAAGGCATGAAAAATTAAACGATCTCCACGACCAGTTTTTTAGACGTGTCTCGCTCACAAACAAGGGATTTGTTCTGCTATATGCCTCTTGTTGTGCATCCTTTTAAATTTTTTAGAGGTGGACTCTCTAACACCCTTTTGCACCCCCACTGGCCTTGTATTTACTCCCTGCTTTGGGCTAGTTATTTATTCATGGGTGTAAAACTGTCTTTTTGATGACTGCGATTCTCGTTATCTGACTCCATTTTATGTTGTGTGCCGTATAAGCCAGGTTGAAACAGACTGTGAAACGCTAACTGAATTGCAGTGTGATGCACTTTTTTTTGATGTTTTATCAAGTCCTCCACAGAGGGGCGCTCTTGCTCTTACACAGTCTAACCTACACGTCAGAGTGGCTTATTGCCTTCTGGAGTAGCCCCTCTGTCACAGTGCTATTTTCAGTGTTCATCCATTTGGTTTGCTTGTCTGTGTGTTGACTTGTTTGCTTGTGTATTTGTTTGTTTGTTTTATTTGTCTGTTAATCCCCCCCCCATTTGTCTTGGGATGGTCAAGGGATAACATTTTTCTGACTTCTCTCCACAGCAACCAGCCGCTGCGCCGCCTGTCAAGTGAGTACAACAGCATGGCGAGGCTTGGCTCCCTCTGAGCCCCATAGTGCAGTAACACAATGGCCAGCGTTCGCATGCCTGTGTGCCTTGCATTTAGAAAGATCTAGAACAATGCCAGATATAGCCAAGCTGCAGTACATCACAATATGTGTTCCAGTTTAGACCTCCCATATAAGCTCTCGCTGAATTGTCCTCCTTCTCTTGGAGCCAGATTCTTCATCACCTTATTGTTGGAAGGCAGCCTTGGCTCCAAGCGAAGCATCTGTTCTATCATTTTTTTTTTTGTCTTCTCCTCCATTGGTATATTTATGGTTTTGAGGAAGGTAAATTATAGAACAAAAAGAGCAGGAAAACAAAAACACTTAGGATTATGACCGTTGTTTCGATCACGACCAAACTTGAGCCTTCTGCCCCCTGATAAGGTACGACTGGTACCAGACCGAGTCCCAAGTCATCATGACCATCATGCTGAAGAACGCCAAGAATGAGGACGTCAGGGTCAGCTTCGAGGAGAAAGAGGTAACCGCCACACCTGTCAACTGAACTCCCAGCCAGAGAGCAAGCGCGAGCGAGTGTTTTGTGAAAATGGAGGTGATTGTGTTGTGGCCTCCAGACTCGGGACTGTGTGAGCGCTGGTAGCACCGCCTTAAAAACACTGAACAGGGATGAGAGTGTTTCCCCTCCTTATCTAGTCCAGGACTGCAGTTGGACACCATGGATACACGCGCCGCCTGAGATGAAACTCTTCTGTCACACTTGTCAACTCAGCCACGTGTTCTCCTTATGTAGTCCTGGACTGGCTGACGTGTTCTCCTTATGTAGTCCTGGACTAGCTGACGTGTTCCGCCCTCGTGTTCTGAGTTGGTAAGTGTGACAGAAGGGTCTCGTCTCAGGCGGCGTGTGTTTACCACGGTGTCCCACTGCTGCTCGCCACCGCGGCAGGAATCTGACAGATAAACACGACGATTTCCCTCAGCCTGTGATTTTTTTTTAAAACATTTTTATTAAACATTGTTTAATTAATTAAACGGGCAGGTGGCAGACCAGGGGGGATTTTGGCCCGTGTGTGTGTGTGTGTGTGTGTGTGTGTGTGTGTGTGTGTGTGTGTGTGTGTGTATGTGTGTGTAAGCCCAGCTCTCCACAGTTGGTGACGGGTGTTAATACCCCACGCACTCATGCACGTGTCTCCTGCGCATCGAGATAAAAGGATAGAGATGGAGGTAGAGAGCTGAACAATTATGAAAATAACTGCCCCCCCCTCCAAAAAAAGGGAGAGAAAGAAAGGAAAGGCAGGAAAAAAAAAAAGAAAAATCAAAGTATAGGGCCGTTGTTTGATCTGCTCTATAAATTAATTACAGAAAATGTGAGTTTTGTGTTATAATTTGGTTGCAAATGAGATGGAGAGCAGATGAAATATGGATGCGCGGTATCTGGGGAATCTGCCTGCAGGCCGCTACTGATGCTGCTGCCGCTGCCGCTGAGGAGTGCCGCTCTCCCGGCGGCCCCCGGCAGCCACTCTCTGATGAGGGGTGGGGTGGGGTGGGGGAGGGCTTTCCCTTCCCTAGCGCCCCCCCCAGCACATCCAGCGCCCCCCCCCTCCCCCCTCCAGAGATTGGCCAAAGGGACAGAGGCGGATGGGGAGGACGAGGACAAGGAGAACAGAAACTGGTTGTAGGGACGACAGCCTCCCAACGCAAATCTGTCCCTGCACTGTCACCACAGTGTCATAGACACACACACACACACACATTCACACATTCACCAGACTCTCTTACCACACTTTCACACACAGGCTTACACACACACACGCGCGCAACACACACACGCACGCATATACACACACCATTCTAGGCACACACACACACGTGCACACTCACTCACCACAGGGGGGCCCCGTGCCGGCCCCAGGCGTCCCCCATGTTCACGCCCGGAGCCTATAAACACAGCCACAGGCAGCTACACACTCCGGTCCGCCCTGGGACCCGATTACCACAGTTAGGGTCCAAACACAGATGGTATCGGAGATTCTAGTGTGTGTGCGTGTGCGTGTGTGTGTGTGTATGTCTTGAGTGGGTGTGTGGTTGTATGTGTGCTCAGGTGTGTGTGTGTGTGTGTGTGTGTGTGTGTTTCGTGGATCAACATGAAAATAAAGTGTATAAGTGGATATATAGAAATGTTCAATGGATAGGATTACTGCTGATGACCTTAGAATCCATCCACCACAAACTTCCTTGGTACTTCTGCCATGGGGAAAATGAGAAACAGCGAGATTGTTGTGAAGTACTTTGGAAAGAGTGTTGAACAGCCAGTGGAAGTACTGCTTTCATAGCTGTGTTCTGTGGGAGGGCAGGAACAGAGTTTTCCCCCTGCAAGGAGCTGCGGAATCTTCATAAAAGATTCAGCAACCGCTCTGCTCTCACCAGAAGAGTGAAACGAGATGCCTCTCTCTCTTCTTTTCCTCACTCTTCTTTCTTTCTCTCTCTCCTCCCATCCCTCTCTGTCTTTCTCCCTTTCTTTTCCTCTCTCTCTCTAACTCTGTCCTTCCTTCTCTTTCTGTCCCTCTCTTCACCCTCTCTCTCTCTTTTCTCTCTCTCTCTCTCTCTCTCTCCCTCCCTCTCTTTTCTCTCTCCTTTCTCTTTTCTCTCTCTCCCTCCCTCACTTCTCTTTTCTCTCTCTCTCTCTCTCCCTCCCTCTCTTTTCTCTCTCCTCTCTCTCTCTTTTCTCTCTTCTCTCTCTCTCCCTCCCTCACTTCTCTCTTCTCTCTCTCTCTCTCCTACAGTTGACGGCGTGTGTGAAGCTGGCGCTGGGAGAAGACTACTACCTTAAGTTGTGCCTCCTACATGCCGTGGTCCCCGAGCAGTGCACTTACCGGATCCTCTCCACCAAGGTCTGCTCCTACACACACACACACACACACACACACACACACACACACACACACACACACACACACACACACACAAAGAGAAAGACACACACACAGACACACACACACACATTCACAAGCATGCATAAACACTCCTCACACACAAGCACATAGACTTCCTGTTCTCGATAGTCCCATCCCTTTATTGGCCATCCCTTTACTGTGTGTGATGTTCAAGGTGTTCTATCTGAAATCATTGCAGATCAGAGTGGTGCTTCAAGTCAGCTCATATTGTCGTGCGCTCTGCTGCCCTATCTTTCTTCTCTGCTGTTGGTGAGGTTTTTCTCTTCTAAATGAGGTTCTGGAAGCGCTGGCATGCCCCTGAATGCAGTTGTTTCCCCTAGTGAAGTGTATACAAGTGTACATAGCCCAGTCATGGCTGCTCTTTCTGGAGACGAGCGCTCTGCAGGAGATGTGCCACCAGCAGCTGCCAGGGTCTAAGTCCCGCGGGTCCTCAGGTTCGCCCCCCGTGTGTGCCAGCAGCTCTAAGCTGAAAACAGACAGAGCGTGATGCCGGTCTGCCATGTGTTAATGCCCGTCTCTCTCCTGCTGATGCACACAATGACGAACTCCATTACCACCCCACCACCCCCACCCCAAAAAAAGGTACTTGCTAATGAAGATGCCTGCATGCCAGCCGCACAGGCACACTTCAAACACAGTTGTCCAAACACGCGTGTTTACAACCTATCAAGGCTCGTTTGAAGTTTGCCCTCTAGTGACAACCGTTCCCGTTTAAAATAGAGGGGAAAAATATCACACAAAATTGTCTGGAGGAAACAAGCTTGATATTTTATTTTAGTGTGTGTGTGTGTGTGTGTGTGTGTGTGTGTGTGTGTGTGTTTTTTGTGTGTGTGAACTTGGGCACACTTACAGGCCATTAATGCTCAGCCGGCGCAACGCTAACGAGTTGCATTTGAGGATTTAATTGCTTCTCTGTGGGAGGGGGGCAACACGGGCAGGGTTCATCGTGTGGTAATGAGGGGGCCATTTCAGTGCCCCTCCGTTGGGGAATTAATGACTAGACCTCGCTCGTGAAACACTCGACCGCAGCGTCACGTCAAGAAAACGGTGCCCAAGAGGGGACGGGTAATGAAGGCATCCAAACCTCCGAGTACCCGGCACGATCTTGAAGAGCGAGGAAGAGGAGGAAGAGCGAGGAAGATGCTCTCTCGCTTGCTCGCTCGCTCGCCTGCCCACTCACTTGCTCACTCGGTTCCTCACTTACTCACTAGCTCGCAGAAAGAGACTTGGACTAGGTTTGGCATGACATCAGCGTCGTGTCAGTGCCCTGCCACGCCATCCAGCCTGCCAGCCCGCCTGCTGTGCCGTCTCCCGTAGAAGTCATGGAGACCTGACGTGCTCACTGATGGAGCGCCGCTGTTAAAAGACGGAGGCCTCTCACTGAGGTGGAGCGAGTGAGCGAGCAAGCGAGTGAGCGGCGCTGCCTCTTAAAAGCATTTCCCTGTTCCTGGGCAGTGAGGTCGGCTGGGGTGCGGTGCGATTGGGTGGGGTGCATGGGGGTTGGGTGGTCCCGCTGTCCCTGCCTCTGCTGCCCGGCTCTTAAGCGTACTTTCGCGGGAGGCCCCAGGCAAAGAGGACAGAGTGAGGTGCAGGCCCCAGACGGAGAGGAGGGAGTGAGGAGCAGGAGGCTCCAGACGGAGAGGAGGGAGTGAGGAGCAGGTGGAGGCCCCAGACGGAGAGGAGGGAGTGAGGAGCAGGAGGAGGCCCCAGACAAAGAGGACAGAGTGAGGTGCATGAGGAGGC
>NC_045172.1:19187499-19217499 GCF_900700415.2 Clupea harengus | reverse complement strand
GAGAAGGAGAAGGAGAAGCAGAAGGAGAAGGAGAAGGAGAAGGAGAAGGGAGGACTTTCAGCACTCCTGCCATCCGCTTGTCAAACCTGTGGCCGCACCCCTGCCTCCATTTTGTCCGTACGTCCGGCTCGTAGCTCCGTAGGGAGAGCTGGGCTGCCATCGTTCTCTTCAGTCACTCACTCATTCTTTCATTCACTCATTCATTCATTCATTCATTCATTCATTCATTCATTCGTTCATTTTTTCATTCTACTTGGCATGTTTTTAAAAAAACTAGTCTTTCTGATTGGATATAGTGTACATTTATATGAAACAATGTTCTCTTTAGTGTTCACCGTGAAAATAGAAAGTTTGAACGAGGAAGACCGGAATTGTAAAGTATTTTTCTTTCTTTCTTTTTTTTTTGTAAACTTCCTTTGGCACTCACTGTTCTCTCTCCTTTTAATTTGCAACCCTAAGCACATTGGCCATCTCTGGAGATCTAGTCAAGGAGGCTTTTCCATCACTTTTATGACATGCTTTGGGGATTGTCCAGAGTTAAAACAGAATAAAGTGTAAATAAATATTTTTTTTCTTGGTTCCAATCTTTTGGCTCTTTTTCTTCATTAACCTTAGTATTTTCTGCCAAAGTCATTAGTTAGTCTCTAACCGGTGAAGCTATAAAATACAGTCTAATACAAGTCTAAACTGAAGGTGTATTTCACTTCAATGTAATTCAATACAGTTTGCTTTCACCTTTTCTTATGCAATAATGTATTTAATAGTGAGCGTTGTCTGAAGGTGTACACAAAAGGCAGGCCTTGCTCATGAAACGTCCAGGCATGGATTCTAGAGCACAATTAGGTATTAAAGTTGTTGAACACTGTGACTGCATACAAAGTTTTAACCTTGTATCATAACACACTTCCATACGCCGCAAAAAAAACGAAGCAGGAGTAAAGTGTCACTTTGTTTCCCCTGTTTGTCGCCTATAAGGGAGGAACAGCACTTAAAGGCAGGCTGAGCGCTGAGTGGGTGCGACTCTGTGCTCTTCAGGACTGTCAGATATCGCATAAACATTCATGAATTTGGTGGAAAACAGCTCAGAGGGGCCTTTGATAGTAGGTTAAGTGTTAAATTCTCCACATGCGTTTCATCTCGGGCACTGATCAAAAGGCAAGTTTTGCGGCCTGCGTTTTAACAGTCTTTTCTCCCCGCTTAAAGCTCCCTGGCAACATCAAAAGAAGCCCCCCTCCATTTGCATTATGGGTAAAATCTCAGACCAAGGCTGTGGAGAGATGTGAAGTGTGCTGCTCCGCATTTTAACCCTCTGTGATCCCTGCCCAGACGTATTAGAGGCCATCAAGCGCTCAGAAGATTAATGCAAAATAGAGCATTTAACAGAAATGCATAATGCATCAACTTAAAAAATCAAGAACTTTATTGTTTGCCGCTGCATTTTTAAAAGGCACTTTAATGCATATCATGTCATACAAAGACAGCGTTGGATTCTCTTTCTCTCACATTAGATCTGAAGGAATATGTTGGAATATCTATGGTTTCCAAGACAGAGAGCATATTTTAAATACAGGAATGCAGGAGATGCTTTACCTCTGCTGGTAGAAGGCCAATGACAATGAGAAATTGCACATGTATTTACATAAAGAACATACAACACATTGAATTTTGAAATACAATTTTCCATGGAAAGATACTTTCATAAATACAAGCTGATACTTTTGTTTTCACCTTGAAAGAAGGAACAGAATATTGAATATTGTCTTCATGAAAAGCCCAAATAAGATGCTCACTCCAGATTTCCAAGGATAAGTAAGATTTATGACTGAAAAATAAGTCCTTATCCACTGACTATGATGCAGCGTTACCTTGCTTTGAAAAGTTATATCTGTCATTCACTTCCATTCCAATCCCTGCTGAATCATTAAGAGACACAAGGACTGTACGGATCCCAACTCACAAAAAAGAAAAGAAAATGTGTTGCTTCAATGCCAGAGTCTGCACAAGGTGGTGAGAGAACTCTACAAAACACACTCTAGCTTAAAATAACCTCTTACTGGCCGTACCCTCTGGCATGCGGCCCTGCCCCACTCGGTGCCAGGGCCTTAGAGGATGCCCAGGATGCGTCCCACCCACCAGCGGCAGGGCATGATGACGCGGCACGCCACTCTGCAGCCGCGGTAGTGGTAGGGCCAGGGGTGGAAGCCGCCCAGGGGCTCGCAGATGCGCTGGCACTGGGTGTAGCTCCTGCGGCACTCGGTGCAGCACACGCCCGTGTGGTCCAGCATCGGGTCAAAGGTCATGGTGCCCTCCTCCTCTGTGCCACGCTGCAAAGGCGGAGAGGCAGAGGTTGACGTCAAACGTTACGTTAATAATGTCTGTTGCTTTAGATGAACTGGGAGAGCTAGGTGCAAACAGCAAGGTCATGGGTTTAGTGCCCAGTGTGCAGAAATACTGGCCAAAATTAAGACCAATGTTACATTTTTAGTCACTTTTATCCAAGGTCAAAGTCATACTATTTTAGTTAGTATGGATGCTCTGGAGTATATGGAGTCCATGACCTTGGCAGTGTTCGCACCTTGCTCTACCAGTTGTACTATAGGAGCACAATATCCTAATATCCCTGAAAACAAACATGTAGATAAATAGACGTATTAAAACTAAAATAGCATTTCCCTTAATATTGGGGCATCTATTTTCCCCCGTTTGAATCCCTTTAGAAGTAAGCCATGTGGGCTTTCACAGTTTCCTGTTCTCCTTCCAGAGATAACGTCAGATCTCTCCCACACCTCTCCTCTCTCTCCCGGATCCAGCCACAACATCTGGCCCTCCAGGGCTCTAACTGGCCATGATTTCACACACACACAGACACACACACACACACACACACACACACACACACACACACAAGCAAATATGTACGTGTCCCAGTTTTTCCTCCTTCTCTTCCCCTCCTCTTTCTAAAGGGGACGGGCGGGCGCAGGGATTAAGAAGGGATTGGAGGCTCCGGAAGGGGTTGAGGGATTTTAGGGAAAGGGGGTATGCTTTGGTTTAGTTCGGGGATGGGGATAAGATGTGGGGGGGTGAAGGGAATTGGGAAGGTGGGTGTGTGGGGGGGATACGGGGGTGCAGGGAGAGGGGGGTTTGCAGGGCAATGCAAACACAAAGGCTGTGGGAAGGTGAATGGCTGAATGGAGCTCTGTGCTGTGCTGTGCAGCGCGCTCTTGAAAGGGGGCCCATGGGAATAGACGGGGTGACAGGCACGGCCTCTCTGACTGACCCCACATCTGTTCTCCTTCTCACAGCTGCCCGCGCTGCTCTGTGCCACTGAGGCAGGCAGGCAGACACCACGGCCCGGCCCGGCCCGGTCCGGTGCTGGACGTCCCAGAGCCTCGGCTAAAGTTTCACATTCAGATACCGCCAGATAAAAGCAGTCATTGTAATCCTTCACACGCCATTAACAACAAACAACAGCCATTACATTTCCTTAAAATACAGTTTACCCAAACACCCATGCAACACTTTAATGAATATTAAGGAACCACGCTAAATTTGGAGATGTACTCCCTTGGTGTCAGCATGCGGTTGCCAACCACTGATGTGCCCTGAACCCATGCACACATGTGCTTCATCCTTTAAAATCCCTTAAAAAAATCAAGGGGCTTTGCTTGCGTAGTGCAATAGTGGTGTAGAACTAGAAGAAGGCTCTGCTGTCGTTTGCTTTCCTTCAGTTGGGATCGCTCTGCTTTGTCAGACTCCTCTTCAGAGAGCCAGCACGGGAGGATGAAAGGCACACAACTGCCACACGAGGAGGAGGAGACAGGTGTTTGTGAAGAAGGCTGCTTAATAAATCTCATCATCGGCCCTTAAATTGTATTAAATGGATGCAAAGACGGCCAGTCCTTTGTTCTCCCTTGGATCTGAATGATTCTGATCTGACGAGAAAAGCGCTCTGTCAAACGGCAGTCACTCAGCACCACTGGAAGAGTATCTGTTCTCTCTCTCTCGCCGACGAAACCAATCTGACGATTCAGCCACTGCAGAGCTAAAGCAAGTGCTGCATAAGTACTTCAGTCAGCTGCTCTGGCAGCCCCGCTCACACACCATCAATTAGTTAACATACAACAGTATGAACTAGTCAGATTTCAATTTCACTGGCTTTCTTGCACCGAGGCAGCTGTCAGTGGAGAGAGAGAGAGAGAGAGAGAGAGAGAGAGGGGAACTTGAGCATCATGCGGAGGGATTTCAAATGGGAGATGTCAACCAGTGGACCGACAGACATGATCCTACGCATGACCTGAGGCTAGGGGAGACTTTGATTTGAAACGACAATACATATAAACGGATACCCCTCTTGAACAGCAACTGAACTCCTGATTTATTTCAATACTGAACCATGTCTGTGTAACCTTTATATTCACCCCGGTGTATATGATATATGATGTGTGTGTTAGCAGAGAACGTGAGTGACAGGAAGGCCTTAATGGTATTCAGGCCTGCAAAATAAGATACAGATTAGTGCTCTCAGGTGTACCAATATTATGCAGTTCCCAAATGTCTGTTGAAATACATGCATGTTAATACACTTCGTCTGCAAAGGGGACATGTGGGTGCTATTTAAAGGCAGAGGACTACCCTAATGATCCCACAGATCTTTTATATGTATGGATTACTTGTGTTTAGTAAAGTGTTTGTAGCGAGACCTCTGGCTTATTCATTATTTATGATTATGCGCATAAATCATCCTCAATCATGTTATCGTGCCGACGAGGGAAGAGGAACTGACACACAGTAAGGAGATGCTGGGAAAGTGTGTATTCTCTGAAGATGTGACACTCACGTGGTAAGGGTTCTCAGGGTTAAAGGATGGCTCCTCGACCAGCTCCTCATCCTCGGGTCCCACCACCTGTCGCCTGGCGCGTGGGAGGGCTCTCTTCTTCTTCTGCCCACCTATCCAATCATTTAAGCCATTATTCAGAAGAAATCCGAACCCTCCTGTGCCCATTTTGTGCCCCATGATGCACCCACTCAGAGCCTTGGTAATTCACTCTGAGCAACTCGTCAATCGAATGCAACTGAGAGCAATCAATTCTTACAGGCTAGTCATCTACCACCTGGGCTGACACAGAACTTGTGCCTTGCTGGAGTCTCTTGAGGCTTCAGATAATTGGCAGTTTTAAACCCAAAAGGAAGGGGGATAACAGACACGGAAGTCAATTTTATCAACTGGAATACAAGGACTCCTAGAGCGCTTTGTCACATAGCCAGAAAAGTTTGGAGGTTTTAGGTTTTAATCTGTAGAAGGTTTTTAACCTTCAAAATCTTTCTACTATTTAAAAAGTATATAAAAAAAAGGGTGACAGGGTACCATTTGGGTAGGTGGGGCGGAGCCAGAAGATTGGCAGGTCACCGCAGAGGTCCAGGATCTTGGTGCTCAGGAAGCCGCTGTCCTTCAGGGGCTGCTCGGAGGCCACCCAGATCAGAGACTCCTCCTCAAACTTGGCTGGCATGATCTCATCTTCCTGGGAGAATGAAGTGCACTGTTAAATACATTCTTGGCAGGAGGACACATTTCCCTTTCCTGGGCCTGCCTCTCAAGAGCACCCCACTATACTCTATATTAGTAGGGAGTTCTTGTCCTGAACTAATGCATAGAGGTTAAATGGAGTGGGAATGTGAAAATAGGCTCCTAAAAAACAAATGTCACCTCATAAAACTGTTTCAGGCTGGCTAGCAGAAAATTGCCTGGATGTAATCGTTGTTTGTGCCACACGAAATACCATGTACCACGACAACATCTGCTCAATGCATATGCAAACGGCTCTGTGCACACCACGTGTACACAGGCTGTCAATGTATGTATGCGTGACTATAAATACACGCACGCAGCATACATATTGTTTGGGGTGGACATGCTTTTGTGAGCACTCATTCTCACGACGCCAGTCAATTCACAATGAGAGCATTCATCCATTTCCCACTTTCCTCTCCGCCACTCGCGCGGAGCGGGAAAAGGAAAGTGCTGCGAGGCTGCTGCCGCCGCCGCTGACAGGACCACCCTTATCTGCTCGCTGCAGCTCGCGCGCACAACACATGAATATTCACACGGCCATTTGCATGCAATCACTTCAAAATGGATGCGTGCTGGGGGAGGAATTTGGATACGGCCAACTTTGCCATTGCAGTGGCGGCGGCGGCGGCGACTGCCGCTATTATGGAAAAAAAAATGTTGTTGTGAAAACACGCGGGGTGAGAGAGAGAGAGAGAGAGAGAGAGAGAGAGAGAGAGAGAGAGAGAGAGAGAGAACGCCACAGCTGGCTGCTGGGGAAGCATTAACTGTCTAATTTGGAGAGTTGGCTGAGGCAGTGCACCCTATGAGGGGGAAGAGAGCGCGGGCTGGGAAGAAGTACCTCAGGCAGTAAACGTGGGTCTAAAAGAGACTGAACGCGGGCCAAAAGCAGAGGACACATGCACAGGCTGTCACTTCAGTAAGGTGTTGTGGAGGATATTTCCACAGGAACACAAAAGAGAAGCATCTATCACTTCAGTAAGGTGTTGTGGAGAATATTTAAACAGAAACACAAAAGAGATGCATCTATCACTTCAGTTTGATTTTTGTGGAGGATATTTCAACATGAACACAATAGACAATCTGACAAGCAGGGGTTGCTGTCTGTAATTGATTAGGATTGTGTGAGGATATAAACATTAAAAACCTATTCAGAACATCCTATGATGGATTTTAGGTCCAAATGAACAGTCATTTAATCGGTCCAGGATAACACATGATAATGTGAATTGAGGAGTAGCAATCAGGTTGTTCTGAATCAAGGCTTAGTGGAAGCTATATCTGATAGGTGAAAATTCACCCTAGTTACCTCAGGACTCCGGAGCTGCATATAAGTATATTTATTAGACAAACAACAATTGCAGTCGGCACAAGGCTGAAAGTGAAGCAATGATAAACACATCGCACAAGGTTTATATAGACAGAAGTTGAGCGTTCAGCAGGGATAATCACGTGGTGGATTTCTCACGTCCGAGGCAAGGATGGAAGTTTTGCAAGGTCGGAAGAAGCACAGTTCGAACCTTCTTATCACCTCTGGTCTAAACATGCTCTTGTACATATGCAGACTAAGTGGCACCTACTATTCTAAGTTACACACATGCACAGAAAAGCCATTTCATAAGCACATGATTCATACATTCTTAAGTAATTAACAGTATATGCAAATTATCTCCATCAATATCAATTTTCTTATTCATGTTTGTCTTTCCATACAATACAACACACCACTGTAGCCTACACTGTGAGGGGGAAAGAGAAATGAGGCACAAGCAAGACGGTATACACTTCTGGTATGCCAAAAATGACTGTTCAGGAAAAGGTAACAAAATCTGTGTGAGTTGTGGAACAACCTACCAAGTCGAACATCAATGAGTCCTTGTTCAAGCTCTCCACGTCTGGAAGCTGACCTTTGGCTTGAGTCTTGATGTAGCACTTCTCTCCACCGGCGAAGCGGATGCCAGTGATGCCCTGTCAGCGAAAGGTGCCAAGAAACACAAACAATGTGTGGGCTATTTCTCAAAAAGAGTTGTTATGTGGCAACGCAAGAATCACCGTTAGCTATGCCAGTGACAGTGATGGTAATCATACGTTTACGTGCACAGAAAGCTATATCACACACGTAGCTATATCACACACGTAAGAAAAGGGGAAATACTGGAAAAGCATAATCGATCCTTTTTAAATAATGCATTCATTTAAATGGGATTCGGGGGGGGAAATGAGGTACCAATCCCAAGTAACAGATAACCTCAAAATGGCTGTGGCTCTGATCAAGCAGGGATCCATTATGACCTCCTAGACACAGATAAATCTTCTCTCTTAACCGTGACTCTTTTTAGGCCAGGCCATCCCTCAGATACATGACTTCAACTACACGGGCATTTCAACAAGCGGCTCAAGGACAGAGGCGGTGACTTACAATGTGAAAGTCGTGGACCTCCATAGCCTCGTCACTTCCGCTCCCGCTGCGGAACCTCTCCAGGTTATTCACAGGGTCGATCTCCATTGACCCCTCCTCCACCTTTCCGTTGATGCTCATGCTGTAATGGACGCTGTACACCTACAAGGAATTTCACAAGTCAGAGCTATGTCAGACATTTGTCTCTTAGCTTCTTTTTTTAATATTTGTATTTCCTTTCACCTTGTGATTTAAAAAGAGGGTTTCACATTTGCATGTGTGACTGGCTGTTATGATCGGTGTAGCAGACCAACCCTAATCAGCCATATCATGTTTCACACTTGGAGTTTGAATATTCATCACCCTGGAGACCAGGGAAAACATCCAGCAGGAATATCTCTGCAGACAGGAATTTAACATACCAAAGACTAACAGACTTGCCTCCAATTTAAGTTCTAGTTTGAAACATCATTTCTTAAAGTTACATAGTTAGTCTGCAATGAATTCAGTCATCTGGTTTCAAGTAATTTTACATGTTCTCCAGTTTTGCTATCAAAACTATGCATTCCTTTATTCACAATTACCCCCCTAACCCCCTCACACAATATCCTCAATAGTGAGGTTTTATATCACCTTCAACAAAGGTTAACTATCCATATAGGACTGATAGGAGGGGAAAATAGATAGACAATGATAGGTAACAGGCAGGTATAATAGGTTTATCACAAATATTTAAGGTAACTTGATTTTAAAATAAAAACAACCACAGCTTGTGGTAGAAAACTAGTGAACTAGTAGCTTATATAGGCATATGAACTATGTAGCCAACTTTATTCTGCCCCAAACGCTCCATCTTTTGGCACACCTCTCGACCCTGGGGCTTCGGGTAGACCACATAGGCTACTGCAAAAGCTCTTGCAGAGCCTAAAGATTAGTGTTAACCTGACTGTAAGGCTAAAATGTAAGAGCAACTTTGCAGTACTTTAAAATGTTAAACTTTAAATAAAAAAGTTCTTACATGCTTGTCGTTGACATTCCAGAAGTAAAAAGCCCCTATGGCTCCAAAAAGAAGTAGCGCCGCTCCGACAATAAGCACAGCAACTCCGATTTTCAGCAGGCGTCCAGAGTTGGAGGGCTTGACAGTCACCGCAGTGTATGCCTGTGCAAATTGAAACGGTTTGACAAATTGAATTATTGGTGCACACGGGCAGCTTTTTGATATGCTAGATCGTGTGTGCAAGATAATGACAACTGAAGTGGACGTGAGCTGGCACAACATCAAAATGACAATAGCCGGGCTATGGCACGCCATTTACTAGATCAAAGCGAATCAGTTCAAATTAAAATCTGTCTAAAGGCTGTTGGTTTTTTCAAGCCAGTCAGGGTCTTTGTTATTCCTCCTCTCTTCCTTTCAAGTTTTTTTTTTCTGTGGAGAAGACATTACTATTAGCGCCAGTTTGGCTCGAAAACAAAGTGGTCAGGTGCATTACGCACTGAAATAACGAATAAGTTAGCGTTACTTACAGGTGGCATAAATTGGTGTAAATCTTCTGGACCAGCTAAAGCAATGGGTATTTTCTCTGACGTCCCTGCCATGGCTGCGTAGAGACCTCTACTCCGAAAAACTACCCTATTTGTGCTCAGTCAGGCCTTGGAAAGGAGAAAAAAGTTAAGGGGAGAGAGAGGGGGGGAAACGCATGTGAAGTGAAGGAATGGCTTGTGTGCTGCAGCCTATTACCTGCTGGGAGGCTATCCTGGATCCTAACTGGGCCGTCCCAAGTAAGGTATTTGTTTTCAGACTATCAGATGACGGCTTCTGGTTCAGTTGTGATGGGTCTGTAGCAGGTCACTCGTATGTGTGTGTGTGTGTGTGTGGCCAATGATAAGTATGGACTTTTGCGGAAACCAACCTATAAAATGAACTGCCCTGCTATTAGACAGGATTTTAGTGCGAAAGACGTCATGATGTGGCAGAAGCATGTCATCAACTAACAGACAGTTTCTTGACAAGTCACGAGCACCCATATTTTCAGTCCATGAGCGTGCCGAATGATGAATATATGCAAATGCACAGAAAGCTAGCTACTCGAGAAGTTTCGATGGGGATATTTCTAAGAAGAATCGTCTATAGTGACAATGCATTTTTTACCTGGAGCCCGAATGTTAGACTTGGTTGTCATGTCTCGAACCAACATGTAAAAGGTCACACGTGTGGCCTACAATGGCAACATTCCAACACCGGGAATGGGACGGACTGTCAGGAGCTTCTCGCAATGTCTACACTACAATATGCTGTCCGTGTAAAACAGTTCTAGGCTTGATTCCTATGCATCTAGGTATGCATTCAGACGCATGCACATCAGCATTGAACGTTATCAAAACAACTATGCCCGGTTCTGATTGCATTCAATTATTATTAACCTCAAAAGGTTGAGATTAGCGATAGACGACAGCTGGAACAGATTCATATGTTATAGTTCTTAAAAGGTGAAATATGTTCACAGTATGCTATGTTTGATTTAATGCGAAAAATTGGCCTGCAGAAGACCAGTATATATCTATGGCTTTTTGTCCTATAGCAAGGGTAAATTCTGGTTTGGAAACAGCGCCATCTACTGTTTTTGAACAAACTAATTTGAGAGAGTAAAAGTTTCGGACACGAGACGTGGCTCAAGAACAGCATAATGTTCAGCAGTTTTATTTGTAATGTATGTGATATAAACTTGAGCAATAAGAGAAACACATTTGGCATTCAAATATATTCGTACAATGTTATCAACTTGATACATAGGGTTTTTCGACCATAAAAAATTATTTCAGGGCCTTTTAAATAATAAACATGCCTTTAAAATAAAATATTCTCGGATTCACCGTCTGTCTTCTTTTCAATATTATTATAAAAATATACTCTGTATTTACAAAATCTCAATATACACAGTATGTTCAACAAAGTCCACTGATTGGATAAGTCGAAATTTGACGAGGACTGACATCAAAATGCACTCTTAATACACAAATATTATATGTTGCCATATATTTTCTCTGAGAAATAATAATAATAATAATAACAATAATATTGTCATACATTTGCAGCAACTGGCTGTTTTCAAATACATATAATTAACTTATAACGAAAGAGCAAACAGAAGCTTCAGACATCATTAGTTGGACAGCGTGTTGTCGTAGGTGCATATACAGGAATTGTAATATCATTAATTTCTTGCACCCTCGCGGGTCTCGGAGGGGTGACCAACATGTAGTCGTATTCTCTGTGCAAGACTTTCTCATAGACGCTCTGCAGACCCGTTGTTTTGGGGAGTTGCGCCTGATAGTAGTTATCTCTGCGCAGGGTGTCCCTGGGCAGTGAGGCAGTCTTGGCGAATGAAGAGAGGTGCTGTCCATGAGCCGAGTTGCCATTCGCCCGGATAGCCGAAGGACTCCAGCATCGATCGGAGTGGCCGAGAATCTTGCATTCACTAGTGCATGCCCACAAACCTGGTGAGGAAAACACAAGGGTTAATTCTAAGCGTTCCGTGCTCCTTTTTTAAACAACACCGAAAACACTATACCTGTGTTCAGTAGTAAAATATTAGTGCCTAAAAAGAATCAGCTTTGCTTACCATTCTGGGCGTTAGTCTGGTCCTTTTTGAGACCATCCCCGCTGACATCAGAGTCGCTGTCATTGAAATCGCTGTCTCCTTTCCCACTATCCTTCCCGCTAAACTGTGGATCTCGCGCTGAGATGGTTGTGAAAGAGTTTCCTTTCCATATGGTAATGGGTCTGAGGGTTTCTTTTCCGTAACCAGGCAGCGTAGAATACCCCTGCTGAGATAAAGAGGAAGGTTAAATATAATACATGAGGTGTTCAGCGCAAAACAATTGAGTAAACAGCATCTATAGTCTCTGTACAAGTCACGAGGACACTAACTCACCTCGAGTTTGGCGCCGTGGGTTTTGTTGTCTGGTTCGTAGGTGCAGGTGGTTTCTGTGCCGTCTTCAGAGTTGGAGCAGGTGTCGCTGCCTGTCTGCAGAGATCCCGCGAAAGAGGGCTTGTTGGAATAGGGATGCACGTCAAACACGTTCTCGCTGTGGATGGGAATGAGCTGGTCACTGTTATTCTTCCCACCCTCCAGGTTCGCCATGCCATCTTTATCGGGGTCGAAATCGCGGCCTCTCTTTACTGTCTTACGTTTGTTGCAGGTGGTGGCGATCAGAATTATGGCCAGCATTAGCAGGGTGCAGCTCCCCGCCAGGACGACAATGATCACAATTGAAAGGTCCCATTCACCGGACTCCCCGTCGCTGCTGTGCCTGAAGATGGTTCGGTCGCTGGGGGGAGCTCCGGCTATTATGGTGAAATGTATTGTGGCTGTGGAAGTCAAAGAAGGTCTGCCGTTGTCACTGACTGTGACTGTCACTCGCAAGCTTTCGTCGACGTCGTAGTTCAGCTCGCGATTCAAATAGATCTCTCCGCTGGCTTTGTTGATGGAAAACAATGAGACTTCGCCGGAGGTTATTTTGTACGCCAGCTCTGAATTGATGCCCTCGTCAGCGTCCCTGGCACTTATCTGGGTTATAACATAACCCGAAGGGGCATCTTTTGGCAGTAGAACTTCTGCGGAGCCGTTATTGAGGACGGGCTGTGTGATGGACGGCGGGTTGTCATTCTGATCAACTATTTTTAGGTTGATGGTCGCGGTGCTGTGGAGTTGCGGCGACCCCCCATCGCTCGCTTGGACTCGCAGACTTAGCTGTTTGATGACCTCATAGTTGAAACTTCGCAGCGCGTACAGTGAACCCGTGGCGGGGTCCAGGGAGACAAATGTCGACACCGGTGATCCCATGATGTATGAGTCCGCCAGCTTGTAGGTCACTTTGCCATTGTGCGCCAGGTCCAAGTCCCTCGCCACCACAGTTGTGATGTAGGCACCAGGCGCATTGTTTTCAACGACCGCTACTTCATACACAGGTTTGCTAAAGACAGGGGCGTTGTCGTTCTCGTCGCTCAGTCTGATTGTGTACTGCGTTATCGTTCTGAAGGGCGGAGAGCCCAGGTCTTCAGCCACCACTGTCAAATTATATTCAGGGATCTTTTCTCTGTCTAACGGTGAAGTGGTAACAATCATGTAGCTGTCCTCGTAAGCCTGCTGAAGTTTGAAGTGGTCGTGCCCGTACAAGGTACAGTGAACCTGGCCATTCGCCCCTGAGTCTCTGTCCGAGGTGCTGATTAGAGCGACAAAGCTGTCCTTCGCAGCCGCCTCGGTGATGTAGGCAATGCCCGCTGTGATAGAGGTCATTGGGGTAATACTGATATCTGGCGCGTTGTCATTCACGTCCTGAACCTGAATGATTATTTTACAAATAGTGGGGCTCGGATTTGGACCTAAATCAGACGCCTGGACGTCAAACTCGTACGTTTTCTTGCTCTCGTAATCAATAGGGCTTTCGAGCGTCAGTCGCCCGGATTTTCGGTCCACTTTGAAAAGTTGACGGATTTCTGAGGGCACTTGATTCCCAAACCCGTACACAACTTCCCCATTTAAGCCCTCGTCAGGGTCAACCGCGTTTAGATCCAGAAGGAGTGTTCCGACCGGTGAGTCCTCAGGTAAATCGACAGAGAAGTTGTTCCTGTCGAATACGGGGCTATTGTCATTGTAGTCTTTCACCTTGACATTGATTCTGGTGGTACCGGACCTGGATGGGTTTCCGCCGTCGGCTGCGACGAGCTCCAGTGCATAGGATGCCTGTGTCTCCCTGTCCAGTTCTTTCATTAGAACCAACTCCGCATATTTAACCCCATCCGCTCTGCTCAGAACATCAATAGTAAAGTGACTATTGACTGAAATCTGGTAGTTCTGAATATAGTTTGTGCCCACGTCCTCGTCTACAGCCACATCAAGGGGGATTCGGGTGGCCACTGCTGTATTTTCTGAGATTTCAAGGGTAGATTCTCTCCGGGAGAACTCGGGAGAGTTGTCATTGATGTCTTTCACCTCCACTTCGACATGTATTAATTTGAACTGTTCTTTAGAAAAACTAACAACGTCGAAAGCAATGAGGCACTGAAGAGAATGCTTACAGATTTTTTCTCTGTCGATTCTCTCGCCGATAGTTAGTTGTCCATCATACTCTCTCAGTCTGATAAAAGAAGAATTGAACTGTTTCATCATCCTGAAATTTGCCTTGCCCCCCAGTGACAGACTGACAGACATGTCCTTGGCCAGGTTGCCGATGATCGTACCTGGGGCGTCTTCTTCATAGGTTTGGTATTTCATGGTCCTTCCATCGATAATTGCTGGCAGAAAAGCCAGAGCGCACGTGAAGGTGAAAATGAACATCCTCCGGTGCCAGGAGAAGAAAGAGTTTCGCGTGCCACCCATATCGGTGATTTAACTCAGCTGAGCTTCTATAAGATACACGCTCTAATTAAAACAAAGGAACTTGTTGGTTTAAATTTGCCGTAGTCTCATTGGCACTGTTCTTTCTGAACCTCAGATACAAGTGAATGCCTGGCGCGCACACGTTGGTGCTCTCGTCTTCAAACCTTTAACGCAACTGGAGAGATCTGCAGTGGCGGGGTGGTTTATAGAGAGCCACATGCAAATGAGATCAAGTGTGACCAATCCCTGCTTTGAAAGGGAAAGGGGGCCTTTAAGCCTATTTAGAAATTCCTTGAAGCAAGGAACTTGGCACCAAAATCCACTTCCTGATTTTACTGTACATTTTATCACTTCTGTTTATCTTCCTCAGTCTGTATTAGGGGATTTCATTCAGAACAAGGTAGTTCAATCCAGGGTGTCACTCACCAGCCAAGATGTGTGTATCACTTCACTTGGCACATTTCTAGAACAGTGGTCACTTTATGTTGTTGCATTGTAATGGCACGGCATGCATTTCCATGTGTTTCTGTGATTTAGATCAGTTTCAGACGGGGTTTCCTATCCAATAAGAAGAGTTGTCTCCTCTGTGTCTAATGATCCAATATGTCTGTTCAGATCAAAGTAGCTCTTACGCATCCACTCAATACATGGTTTTATTTAAAATACTACTTGAGTGTTTTCCTCACGCGATGTCGTGTGAGTGGAGTGGTAATGTGCTAATGAAACTGCTGTACTTGGCTCGTTTTAATATGCATGTCACTCCCGCGCGGTTTTTTCCCGTAACCTCGCCTGCTGGAGCAGGTGAAGAAAACCCGTTTCCAATAGGATTTATTTTAAGCGCCCAGAGATTTAGACGGATTTCTATAGTCAGATTATATCAAAGGCTTATGAACCCCTCGTTAGCAACGAGGATATAATAGCGTGGTAGGGTATCCCTTTGGAGACATCAACGTCTGTATTATTCTGCCGTGGCAGCCTACGGGGAGCAGAACTTCCCGCAGTTTTTACAGAGGGTTGCGCCTAAGTTGAACATAATGAGAGAGCGCCACATGTAGCCTTTGTGCCAGCTCTCAGCCACAATCACGACCATAACTCTTTTGACTAAACGAGGAGGAGCTATGAATTGCACAGGACTGGGATCTTCTATTAAAATACGTTTAGATCCCGGCCGAGTCCGTCACGGGTACTTAAGGGATTTTTCCCCCCTTCACCTCTCTGCGAGGCAGCACTTGCCGTTCAACAGAAGGACTAGCATTAGTAGGCGCACAAGAGCGGGGACGAATAGACCCATCTGCTCCCGATGCCCACAGACGCAACTTGATGAAATTGACTTGACTGCTCTAAGAATTAAATTATTTCACGTTGATGCTCTGCTAAGAAGCAGTTCTTACACGTCTTTTTTTGTCACTGCTCTTTACATAAACACGTTTCCCAATTAAGAATCGATCTATATCCAATTTCTAAAATATGTATGAAAACATTTTCTATAGGTTGTGTGGCTTGACAATCATGGTATTGGCCAAGACTAACTATTGAAATATATTTAGGGAGCCTAAGGGCTTGTTCTGTCTGTTTAATAGTGGGAAAATTATGCTGAATTGCATTTACATTATTTAGTCTTCACATGCAATGCAATGTCTACTGAAAAAGGGCGGTAATCAAAAGCAAATTACACCACTCAGAAGCTCCAACGAACGGATTATTCTACATTGTAGAGGCTGTGAGCCTCTCAGATTTGTCTGAACAGACTTTTATAAAACTTTGGGTGCCTATTCTTAAGTCCCTCACAACTGCACCCCGGTCCTATTCTCTCGCGTGACTGTTGTGTCAATCTGGCCGTCTGCACGCGAGCGGCACAATAGTAGAATTAGGCAAACTGAGCCAAAATCTCGGTAGGCCAATTTGATTTTTTTCTTTTTTAGTTTTAGAGGCCATTCTTTTGTCACTACATTTGTTCTCATGAGGGTAGGCAGTTGTTGTCTAAAGTCTGCGCATGAGACGTTTGTGTGGAAAGGCTTAAGTCTTTTGGTATGATAACGAAGCGACTTAGCCTATTGTCACTCAGCTAAGCGCTGGGCCAGTTTCGAGGGAGGTGGGTGGGTTGGGGGGGGGGGCATATGTATGGGTAGGTGGACATGTTGGGTGGGGGGTGGCACAATCGATTCGCAGGCAAGCCTCTCCTCGGCCGACGAATCTGGAGCTATCCCCAGTGACATTTGCTTAACACGCGTGCCATCACACTCTTCACTAATTACTGCTTAATGCAATTGAGAGTTAATTAGCCCCACTTTCGCCTATAAGACGAGACTGAATCCAACCATTGGTAAACATTCGTGGTGAATGGACTAAATGCAATAGTTGCACCTTGCACTGATTCAGCAAATATGCACTATTATGTGAAATGACCCCAATTCAGACAGAAGAGAAGACTCAGAGGCCATGAGTTATAAGCTACTGGTCGATGTCTCAGAGCCACTTTCTTTAAGCCGTATCAGCTATGTTGATTCTCATGCAGTGAACGTTACCAATGTGGCAAAAGATGTCTCCCCATGTCTCGTATTTTAATGCTTCTCTGAAAGTCAAATGCACACACAAAAACCTTTTCATTATCTGACCAAATGAGCGTCCTGGATGCATTAGGGCTTTTTTTTTTTTACTGCCATCTGCGTTTCAAGAGTAAAACACTTTGAATAAATTCCCCATTAGGAAACAAAATAGTTAACAACTCATGAATACACCCTTAACACCCGTGCTGAGGGGAAAAACTTTTACTAGCTGGGCGAAAACTAAGAAATCTGTCTTTGACCACTCCCACCTTTCTTCCACTTCATTTCCAGCATTATTCAAAGGAGCGGCGTCTTTGTGCGCGGTGAGCGGCAATCTGTGCAGCCCACCCCGCCAGATTTCTAATGATTTTCCAATGATGATTTAGAGTTCCTCCTCGCCTCCAGTTCCTTTCAGTCCGTCACAGGGCCTTTGAATATCGTAGGCTTTTTGTCTAGGTCTCGCCTCACCGCACTCATTGCTAGTTCACCCCTCAGTCACAACAGGGCAAAGAGAGAGCACATCGTGCCCCTCAAATTCAGGGCCATAAATGCATGGCTGTTACCGGAGATTGATGACCGACTGCGTATCCGCCTCTATAGGCCTACATTGGGCCTCAACTCAACTCAGTCTTGTTTTAGTGAGTTAAAAGACGAACGGCCCGCAGCACAGTTTTGGAACTTAACATTCCAGGGGGAATGTACAACAATGATGCCATGGTTAGACTCTTGTGGAGTGGCCATATGAAGCTGTTCTGTGAAGTTTTGAAAAGGGTTCTTCCTATTAGAAAACTTCTAAAGCTGATTTTCCAAAGGACTCTCAGCAGTGTTCCACAAAGAACCCACCAGAGTGCTTTAATTGAGCTTAGTCATGTAGAACTCTATACAGTTCCTGTGGAGAGAGGATTACAGAGAACTATCTCAGCCTGAGTTTATGATTGTGAGAGTGTTGCTATCAAGATTGCTATGATGCTAGAATAGTAGGGATGGGAAATATAAATGCAGCAGAGGCAACCCTGGTTAAGCCTCACTTTCTACAATGAGAGCAAATTAAATGGAACTTGGTCAGAAAATATGTATTCATTGGCATAAAGGCACATGTATTTTTGTCACCTACCTGATACACAAAGAGGTGTGGTAAATTGGCTAGGATTAAAATGAAGAAGAAGTAAGTGTGACCCAGCATAGACTCACTGTCTGACAATCACAGAATGAATGCATTGGTGGGTGAGATGGAAATGGATATTCAAAGTGAACAACAGTAGAGAAATCTTCTCATCTTCCCACTCCTGACTCATGTCCCCCTTTCTCTCTGTCTTGTATTTCCTCTCGCTTTCTGTCTCCCACACACACACACACACACACACACACACACACACACACACACACACACACACACACACAAACTATTTGCACAACTCTCATATCCTCTTCTCTTTTACAGTTATTTTTGTTGAATACGCTTTGTGTGTGTGTGTGTGTGTGTGTGTGTGAGAGAGAGAGAGAGAGAGAGAGAGAGAGAGAGAGAGAGTGTGTGTGTGTGGGTGTCAGACATAGTAGTAGAAGAAGAAAAGTTTTCAGATCAGTAAACTGGGCTAGCGGGCATTCTTGGCTCTCCCCAGAGTCAGTCATCCAAAATATTGGCTCCTATATCCCACATACCATAACTCCCAACCAAATACCTATCAAACAGAAAACAGGAGCAGTCCCACTATAAGGCCATCACACTGATTACACTATCAGCTCCATCTCTGGCTGGACATTACTGAAGCATCACGTCTCAGCCCACAATCTACCAACCAAGAACCTAGCCTAATCCTACTGAGTTGTATACAAAAGATAAAAATGACAGGAATCACCAGGACATGCTGTATAGGTCTTAGAGCTTTCACAGAAGAGGTGTCACTTCACCTGAAGCCTAAACCGTAGGTGTTACAGAGACCTCTCAACCATGGACAAGCTAAGACATATGGACAAGCTTTCAGTTTGCTTGAACCTCTCCTCTGGCTTATAGTGTTTACTCCCCAGGCATGGTACTGCATTGCATTCATTCAGATATGCTGTAGAGAAACTGTCACGGGAAATAGTTTGAGCTGTGTATCCTGAGATAAGTGTTGCAAAGCCAGGCTTTTGAATGAGTATTTCAGTATCGCTATTGCACTGCAAATAATGCTGGGTAAGGCAGACACGTAGCACCAAATAGCTGCAGATGCGCGGGTGTATTTATGGCAGATGGACGCACATCCCAGGGCAAGTCTTTTCACTTCCACCCCCTTAGAAACTCGCAGGGGAAACCTTGCCCAAGATGCAGCGTGAAATCGTTAATATACCGTAACCGAGTGGTCAATAATAACTAGGACAATCAACCAGGTTATACGACCACTGCTCACAGCGTCACGTCCTTCGTTACCACGTGAATTATGCCATCAATTGTTCAGGAGATGAAAGACCTCATGCAGATATTCAGAGGCAGTTTGATGGTCTAGTTAGGCCCTGATGACCTAAGGCAAACTTAAACATACATGGGAACTACATTCCTAATTATTGAACCCTTATTACAGTTAAATAATGAACACAGGACCACGGTCTCTTGACATTCGTTTATCTGGATCTGTTCAATGGGTAAGTGCAAAAGTGTAGGTTATATTCCGCCATGGGTATCCTGTTATCCCCACTCACTACACTTATAAATGCGTTGAATATGTAACCTTAACAGGCCACATATCCACTGTTACCAATGTGCCGTCTCGGCCGAGGGCAGGTGTTCGCTAACAAGACAATGACATTTTAGTGCGTTTTGTGCGACGCCTGGGGTGACATGAGACAGGCAGGTGAAAGTCCGAATTGCTAATGAGCTAGCAATGTATTTAAGTGTTTAAGGCACCCCATGCATCCTTAGTCTAGTTTTTTTGGAGCACAAAGGGGGATCGCGGGTGTTTTGACGCTAAACGTTCAACGATGGATGCTCCCAGCATGCGCTGAATTATAGAAAAAAACACCCCATGGACATGTCCTGCGACTATTTAACCAAGAGAAAAAGCCACAGGGTTTTTATTTCAACAAACCCAACTTAAGATCTGAAAGGAGAACATCAAACACATAGCTCACTTGGTTAAGTGGCACCATGACTGAATGTCACTTGAACCCACCAACCTTCTTTAACAAATAAACAGTACACATAGAAACCTGAATATAACCCATTCATTGCCTACGTCAATCATTTAACGTTTAATTAACATTTGCGCTTTGTTTGGAAACAAAAATAATGCACAAGTTTACTCTAAGTCTTCAAGACTGCATTCATTGCGGCCATTTCAAGTCAACAACACATCAGATTGACTATATTTTCACCGCTTGGACAGCCCTGGAATCAGTCTAACGTGCAGTGATCTTCAAAAACCATTATCATGACTTATACATGAATTGTAGCATTTATTAATAAGTATGTTAATTATTAACACATGCGGAGCTTACATTTTTGCCTACACGTCTCCGTGACATCTTCCTGGAATAGCCACGTATGGATGTTCACTAGGTTAGTAGTTTACGCCAAAGGCCTACATCCTGGAGATGATGCATCATTGTATCTCATTGTGCCAAGACCATCTGCGCGAGTAAGAACTCATCACTAGACTGCGGTGGCTACTTTTGTCATTACAACATTGAAAGCATGACCAATTCAATCCGTGCACGGTTTTGAGTGGTCGCAACTTTAATTATGCCACAGTAGGTATTAGTGTAGGAAAAGTGTGTCTGTCTATGAAAACTGGGGAGGGGCGGTGGTGAGTCCATTAGAGAATTAACAGATGTCATAAGTGGCCTAAACAGTTGCATCATTTGATCCGCGCGCGGCGGGGGTTAAACGTGCGGTAATTACTTGCATTCTTCTGCTAAAAAGCCACGCGGCCTTCAAATACGCGGGCGAAGCACGCGAGTCTTGGAGGAGTCGGCTGCGTTAATAGGATGGCATGCCTTTAAAAAAGAGACAGAAGATTATGCAAATTCAGCCTGCACCTCATGCAGAGTAAATTTGCCACCTACGTCCTCCCAAGCACAAAAGAACAATCTGTCACCATCTCTAAAGTAAAATGCACTGCAGGTTCTGTGCCTCCGCTGTTTTTTCCCCCCAGTTTCTTGAATATTTCCTTGTGTCTTCTCCTTAGTAATGATCACAGTGTTTAAATTGATTTTAAATGGAGCCGAATAAACAACCGGGCAAATAACAAAGAGTGTTTAATAAAACAATCATGCCCTGTTTCTCACATTAGCAGGAGAGGGTTTGCTGATGGCACCACCATGTTCTTACAAATCTATTTTTGTTTACGGAAGTGTCATCTTTTCACTGCACAAGGACATTTTGAACCTACTTCCCTTTCTGAACCTACTTCAATAGATCTCACCATGATGTCATTAAATCGTAATCTTCACACAGCATATCCCTATAGGAGCTGGCTCTGAAACAGTTATGGCCCAGATCCCAGATCTGTTTTAAGGTATGTTAAAGTCAGGGTAATGTTTCATATATCCTTTACGCTGGTATTACATAGGTCCTCATAATGGACTGAAGGGCAGTCTCAGTTTCCCCCCAAACTTGTATTCTCAGCTCCAAGCATCGTTTATTAACCACCCAACTAAAATGAATGGGTTTTTATCCAGGGGTAATAACAGATAGTCCAGCCGAGCATATGTGTCTTCACAAAACCCTCTCTCTTTGATTGTGAGATTCTCCGAGGCGTCGGGATGGAGGCAAGTCCCTGTGAGTGGCTCTCTGGATCAGTGTGAGGCCAGGACACAGCAGTGGATGAGGTCCTTTGAACCTTTGTAAGTGCGCTAATCTAGTTTACAGCACAGGCGGGTCGCATGGCACTAGGACTTCTTGAAAGACCACCTCGACCTGCTGACCCTAACCTACATGTTACACACTCTCATTCAAACCACCAAAACAGAAAAAGTCTTTTGAAAGGCAGTGCAAAGCCACGACACTGCACCCCTGCACCCTGTGTTTTTGTTATCATCCATTTACAGAGGAGTTCTGGAGCCATTGTTTTTGTGTGTGATGTGTAAATGTTTGTGTAAATGATGTAAAAATGTTCATGTCAAGCGGCATCTTTTAAAGACCTATTAAAGGAGCTAATATTACTGTTCTCTCAGGTTTCTTTGATGAGCAACATCTCTTCAGGATTAAAGTCACCACTGTTAGAGGAATAACAGGAATTTCACTTGAACACAAAGCGTGGCCTACTTTATGTTCACTAGAAGAATATAAATTAGCCTAAAATGATTTTCCTAACGCCTGTCAGATTTTAATTAGGCAAGGCTGCTGTGTGATAAAGTAGAAAAAAAAAATCCACTGTCTGTATCTTAAAAGGCATTATTGGTGTACCCCCCTTTTAAAGTTAAGAGCAATCGCTCTTTAAGTTGAAAAATACATGAAATGCATAATTTAACCAAATGCCCATGGGTTTTACATTCTGCTGTGAGACAAGCACACACTCCTGATACAAAGTTTCTCCGGTCTTACTTCTTCGCAGGCAATTACCAGCCCTGTGGCTTTGGGTGTTTTTTAACGAAATAGCTTATTTAATATTTAATTGCATGTTTAGCGATCTGATATATCTGATTTCTGTTGTGTGAATATTGGATATGATTTCCACTCTCTAGCTTACTGTATATAATGATTTTTTTTCAGCTGTGCCGTAGAAGAGTTATCATATTGTCAATTGTTGCCGCAACACGAGCCCACAATGTGCAGATACCAGATATAGAATAAGGGAGGAATAGAGAGGGAGGGAGGGAGAGAGAGAGAGAGAGAGAGGGAATAAGGTGGAAGAGAAAAGAGAGAGATTGAGTGATTGAGAGAGAGAGAATAAGGTGGAAGAGAAAAGAGAAAGAGTAAGTGAGTGAGAGAGAGAGAGACAGAGAAAGAGGGAATAAGGTGGAAGAGAAAGAGAGAGATTGAGCGAGTAAGAGAGAGAGAGAGCGGGTGAAAGAGCGAGAGAGGGAATAAGGTGGAAGAGAAAGAGAGAGATTGAGCGAGTAAGAGAGAGAGTGAGTGAGTGTGAAAGAGCGAGAGAGGGAATAAGGTGGAAAAGAAAAGAGAGAGAGTAAGTGAGTGAGAGAGAGAGAGAATAAGGTGGAAGAGAAAAGAGAGTGAGTGAGTGTGAGAGAGAGAGAGAGAGAGAGAGACAGCAAGAACGAGAGAGGCTTGGGGCAACCTGCACTAACAAGCACTCTTCTGCTTGGGGCAATAACTGTGATTTTATGTTATTTTTATCAAAATTGACTGCCTAGGGATTTCCAGTTTCACTGCCCTGCTAATCTCAACATGTCTATCTGCTCAGGATAGCTCCCGCTCTTCATCTGATATCTGTAAGGGCATCTCCCACCGGAGACCTTGTCCTGCCTTTGCTTGGCTCGAGCCCCGAGCTCCGGTGCGTGACTTTGTTAGACACTCAGTAGACCTTTGGGGGAGGAAGGTCACTCAGCCAAAAATGTCCCTGACAATGTCCCGGTAATGAGCAGCTTGGACAGGGTGGTGTCACATCATTCTTGCCCAGGTCCCGTGGCTCATGGCTGGGAGGGAGGCCAGGCCGAGATGGGCTCTTATTTCGACAGGAAGGCCTGCTTTCAGAAGATTATCATCAGCAGTGGAGGGTGAAGCATTGCTAGCTTGCATGAGGGTGCAGTGGATTTAACATGTCATACTTAACCTGTCCGCTGTCTATATGTGTCTATATCTGATATGTGCATATTCAAGTTTAAAGGTGCAATAGGCCACACGTGTGTTTTTTTTACAAACTGAGGTGGTTGGGATTTTCAAAACTACATATAATTGAAGAGTGAATGTCTAAAATCATCCTAAGCATCGTGACAAGAGCAGTATCTGTCAGTTGTTACTTTTTTCCCCAACACTACAGTCCAATGCATCTAAAAATGGCCCATGCTAAATTGCCATTCTCCCATTCTTATTGTTTGGCTTTTCACAAATTTAAACAATACTGCATACTGCATTCTGTCTAACTACAAGGTGAGACTTAATGCAATAGTGCACCTTGATAGTGTGCACCCCTCCCAGCTCCCTCACACACACACACACACACACACACACACACACACACACACACACACACACAGACACACACACACACAGACACACACACACACACACACACACACACACACACAGACACATACACACACAGACACACACACACAGACACAGACACAGACACACACACACAGACACACACACACACACACACACACACACACACAGACACAGACACACACACACACACACACACCTCCACTGTGGCAGTACCATTTCCTAACACATTCTCACAGCCCTCTCCATTTATTTTTGGATAAGATGCACGTGTGAGTAGAAGGTGACAGATTTGGTCACAGCCTTCATGCAGGAAGCCCCACCAGTCCTCCTGTAATTGTCCAAATGATATCCATTTGCTGTTTTCACACACACACACTCACACACACACACACTCACAAACACTCACACGCACACTCACACTCACACGCACACGCACACGCACACGCACACGCACACGCACACGCACACATAAGCACACGCACACACTCGCACGCAGCCACTCCACATTCCTCAGCAGAGGGGCCCTTCCACAGTCTGAGTCTACAGTGTCTATGGGGTGGGCGCCCCGCTCAAGCCTGGCCAAACCTGGCCATGCTGTGCCAAGCCGCACCAAACCACAGCGAGGCGAACAGACCCAGGCTGCCTGGTGTCAAGCTGCCAGCTCTGCGAGAGGCAGAGGCAGAGGCAGAGGCAGAGGGAGATCCTCACCTGTCAGCGAGGGGGCCCGTGATGCTCGGAGCACCTGACAAAGAGCATATATTCATGGCGTGTCTCACTGACACAAATCCCACCAGCGCTGCCCATTAGCATCAATATTTGAGTGGCGTCTGGGGGTGGGGATGGGGGTGGTGTGTGTGTGTGTGTGTGTGTGTGTGTGTGTGGGTGGGTATGGTTCTGTTGCCACTGTCACTCTGCCAGGGACCTGGGGCCCACCTTCATATAGAGACCGCCATCAGGCATGAATTCTTCATAGGAGGTGTGTGTGTGTGTGTGTGTGTGTGTGTGTGTGTGTGTATATGCTTGTGCGTGTGGGTCTGTATATTTTTTGTGTGTGTGTGTGGGGGGCGCACCTACATTTAGCGAGGCTCGCTGGTCTACCGAGTCAGCAGGAATATCAGAGTGGATTGACGACTGGGAGGATCATCTGTCTGTGTGCCGTGTGTGTGTGTGTGTGTGTGTGTGTGTGTGTTCCCTGCTCGGGGAATGGGGGTTGTGGAGGTGTTGTCTCCACAGACAGTGAGCCACACGAGTCAGTGAATAGGGGTCAGTACATATAAATTCCTGTTGACCGCTGAAAATTGTTATTTACTGACGCTGGTCAAACTGGACCAGGCACACAGTTTTACAGCTGACAGCTGACTGTGGCATGAATCTGGCCCCAAAAATGGACAGAACCTGGTCCATATCAGAGTTCTGTTGCCTGCTCCAAGGGGTGTGTACAGAAATGGACTGCGTGGGAAGATACAAAAAACAAATTGAAACAGTGAAACCTTCCCCTTAAAGTGGCTCTGCGTAAGATTCAGTGGTGTTGAGTGTTGGGGGAGAACTCCCAGTCTTTTAACAGCATGTTAGGCTTTTTTTTGTTGACAGAAATGGCTGCATCCAAACTTGATTTTTTTGTTAGTGAGAGGGCAAGTTGTAGTGCCTAATACAGATCTAGTTAGTGATGTAGTTATCTGAAGATTAACTATATTCACGTCAAACCTCTGTGAGTTGTGAAGTTTCAGTCGGATAGGTTTGGTCTTTTCTCTCTGAAACAAAATAGACTTTTTGAGAGAGAGACAAAAAGAGAGAGACCTCCAGCTTGTCTTCTCTGAGGGGACCCACATTATCCCTTTATGCCCATGCAGTTCCTGTCATTTGACAACCAGTCCCACCCGACTCGGCCGATCAGAAGCAGAGGCATAAATATCTTCTGCGACTCTCCTTTCTTGTGGGTGGTTGTCGGGGCGCGTGAGTGGGTCTGTAGGGACTGGGGTCTTTGGGCGGATTTATGGAGGGCCCGTCTACAGACAGGGCCGCCACAGTGGCATCTGAGCCAAAGAAGAGAGAATGAAAAGAAAGAAAGAAAGAAAGAAAAACGCAGAGGTCTCTGTGGTGCTCCACACTGGCCCTTCATGAATGGACTTTTCTAGAAAAAGAAGAAAGAATAAGAGGAATGCAATCACAAAGGGAGTTCTCGCCCGCTGAGGGGTGTGTGTGTGTGTGTGTGTGTGGGGGGGGGGTGTTGGAAGTGTATGTGTGTGTGTGTGTGTGTGTGTGGGGGGGGGGGGGGGGGGTGCTTTTAGGAGGGAAAACTTAAACTTTTTTCTCAATTTTTCCACACAAGGTCTGATGAAGTCTTTTGGACGGATTGTGTTCAGAGTTTACCACACAAACGACCCCCCAACGCCCCTCCATCTTTCAAGCCCTCGCCCGCCTACTCGCCACCGTGCATTCCATCTCATATTTGCTTCCCTTTTCCCATCGATCGCAAAAGCCCCAAGCCTTTGAACTGCAGGATACAATCTCTCTGACAAAGTCTCCACTTTAGAAATTCTCTCAGAAACCCCTTAAACATCTGTGATGCTGAATATTTAACTGTAACTCGCTTTTCTTGTGCTCTGCGCCTCTCCCTGTTATTGGGGACTGGGGGTGAGGTTGGAGAGAGTGCTGGTGAATTATAGATTGGAGTTGTAATCTGCCAAAGTTAGCCTCATTTGCAAGGAACCGAAGATTCTTTTTCTTTTTTTCCCCTCCCCTGCTCATACGATAACCTGAATACCTTCTGACAGAAGTTCAAGCTGGCATGTGAAGAGGGGCAGAAAAAAGGAAAAACAACAAAAATACAAATGAGTTCATCAGAAGTGAGACAAACATGAGGCTCGCCATCTGAGAGCGAGCGAGCAGAGGGGGAGAGATAAAGAGTGACCGAGATAGAAGGAGGGATGAAGAGAGGGAGGGGGGATGGGTGAGAGAGAAAGAAGGGGGGAAGAGTGGGGAGAGAGAGAGACAGAGAAAGAAGGCTGAAGAGAAAGGGAGAGCGAGAGGAGGAGGGAAAGGAGGAGAGGAGCCGAAAGGGGGGGGGGGGAGGGGGGGAGAGAGGGAGAGAGAGAGAGAGAGAGAGAGAGAGAGAGGAAGAGTCCAGCCAAGCGTAACACAGCAGACATGAGGAAACACACTCCTGAGCTCCCCGTGCCGTCTGCCTGTCCCTGCCCTGCAAGGATCGGGCCCAATTAAGCATGCAGGAGCACTAAACGGCACCGCTTGTGTAGCGCCGTGCCAAAGTGCAAGGCTTCGTCAATCTTTCATGATTCCTCATGCTTACACCTTAATCACCCCCCCCCCCCCCCACACACACACACACACACACACACTTAAACCCCCCCAGGGCCTTAAGATGGAGGGGGGATGCTCGACCAACACGCCGCATCACAGAAACACCATAAACGTCCAGCCAGATAGGAAATACATCTGACAGACTCCCCTAAACACACAGGCATGAAAATATAATGAGAGTCATTCAAAGTCTCTCCTCTTTTAACCCATTTCCCAGTGGACATGGTCTGGATACAATAGGACTGCATGGCTGAAATCACAGCGTTTAGGAATCAGAATCAATTGTGAAACGGCGGGAAGTGTGATCAGAGAGCGGAGACGTGAAGTGGAGGATGCTTCACTCTGGAAGGATCTAACGCACTGCAGCACACACACACACACACACACAGCGGAATGAAACAAGACAGCCGGTGGTTTTCTTGTTACTGTCAGAGGGAATACTTCTCAAGGTTCAGGAAGTGAAGCAGGTCTATTTCAGTGAGTAAAGTTGGGGAAAGTTTCAGGCAGTTAGACAGGATATGGACAGAGATTACTTAACAAATTAAAGCCTGTTTAACGTCTCAGTTTGTGACTCTCTACACTATTGCCCCCATATTCTTTTTCTTTATTTTGTCCCTCTGATCTCTCTCTCTCTCTCTCTTTCTCTCTCTCTTTCTCTCTGTTACCATGAAGATCTTAGCTCCACAGTGCTTTTGGGTGCTTGAGATGGGTGCTGTACAGTACGTTTAGCTATGCTTCAGTGCAACAGTGAGTATGCAGCAAACTCACAGGCACGAAAGAGCAATATTCCCAGTGGTCGCACATCACACGGCGGAAAGTATGAAAATATGGAAATGTGGTCAAATGTTCCAGCGACACTTTAAAATGGATTTTGTCCCATATTCCCACTAACCCCTCTGGGTGGGGGGTGGGGGGTGGTGTGGGGGTCGGGGGTCGGAGTGTGGTGCGATTCGGGTGGGGGGTGGTGGTGGGGGGGTGACATCTCGTGGAGTTACACAGAGATAATCCAAGCATAAGAGTCGCACACAAAACCCTGCTGTGTATGTCTCTATGCAAATGCCTGTCCATGGTTCATCGTGTGTGTGTGTGTGTGTGTGTGTGTGTGTGTGTGTGTGGGTGGGGTATGAACATGAATCCCCTTACAGGGAGTCATGATGCTTCAGTGGCAGGCTACGCTCCCCTCAAGCAACAACTGCTGCATGTGAAACTGAAATCAGGGGAATGTTGCTCTGACACGAGAATAACAATAAGTGGGAATAACAGTAAGAGCACATTTGCTGCTACAGTGTTGTTGAAAGCACCGAACAGCCTGCGAAGCATTTATTGTGCGTGCACACAAACATTGGCACACAAACACACACACACACACACACACACACACACACACACACACACACACAGAGAGACACACACACAGAGAGACACACACGCACACACACATACACACACACACACAGATTTTTTAGAGCACCATAATGCATTCAGTGGTGTTAAGCCTTTAGAGAGAGACAGAAGAGAGAAGTGTCTGGAGGGTGAGGGAGGTGTCACCCATCCCCACTCGACACAAAGAGTGAGGTTTGGGTCAGCGAGGAGAGATGCATTCACATACACACACACACACACACACACACACACACACACACACACACAAGATGCATTCTCAGGAAGGCAGGCCGTGGGGGCCGAGTGAACAGTAAAGAAAAGGCAGGGCAGGGCATGCATTTGTGCTCACACATACACACACACACACACACACACACACACACGTGCGCACACACACACACAGAGGGAGAGAAAGAGAGACAGCCCTAAATCATCATTGAAAAATCATTAGAAAGCTGGCGGAGTGAGGAGGCACAGATTGCAGGGGGAAGGAGACAGACCCCACATTCAGCGCGCACACAAAGACAGCAACGAGCTGGAAGAGAGAGGGGCGGACCCGCCAGTCACACGCTGTCAACAACGCCCCCCCCCCCCACACACACACACCCCAAACTACCTCCTCCTTCCCCATACATACACACTCAGGCTGCCCAGCCCACACTCACACACACTTCTACACAAGGATGCACACATACACTCTCACACACACACACACACACACACACACACACACACACACACACACACACACACACACACACACACACACACACACACACACTCACACACACACACAGGAGGAGGGCACTGTCCTCCTATTCCTCCTCTCTGTGACTCCCCCTTTTGGAGCCTGAGTGAGCAGTGTTTCTTTGGATGTGTTAGAATTTCATTCACGTCGTTGTTAACCATTGTCAGCGCCCAGGCAACATTTTATCTGTCTGACCTCGCCCCCGGGCCATATGTCGCCCTTAAAGTCTCGCTCGTAGTTCTGCCAGCCAGCGTCTGGACCCCAACAACTGCCACAGTGCCATTACTCGTCGGCCCTGAATGGATCTGTTAACACTGCAATCATTTTTGTTCAGCTCAAACAGGCCCAGAAGGAGGAAGCATGCTATGAATAGATCGCCAACATTAAATCCATAAACATGCCATAGAAACAGTTTGTGTGCAAAACAAAAACAAGGAGAAAGACACACACAAAAGAAGCCAGACTGTCCCCTGCTTTATGTCCTCACGCGAAAGCCCCTCGGTCGGCACGCCAGAGTCACGCGCGCTGTTTCTGCGCGATATGTGAGAGCGTGACG
>NC_045172.1:19179999-19182499 GCF_900700415.2 Clupea harengus | reverse complement strand
TCACCCCCCCCCCCTCCTGCATAATGTGGTGACAGGCAGCCCATGCCCCTGTGAATCCAGAAGGGTGGAACTCCTCCAGGTTTTTCCGCCGCTCGTCCTCCCCTTACCTACGGCAGAACGTGTCCAAGGCAACCTTCTGCCCTGTCGCGTTTCCCCTGCGCCCCCCCCCCCCCCACCGACGATGCATGGAAATGAGCTGTTTCTGTGCAGACTAGGCAGCTCTGCCCCCACCCAGTCCCCCCCCCCCCCCAGTCCACCCCCCACCCACCTTTCCCAGGACAACTGTTTCAGTCTCGTAGGTGGCTGGAAATTAAGGCATTTTTGGCTAAACAAACAACAACAACAAAATAAAAAACCCAGAGCTCATTTTAGAACGGAGGGTAATCAAATTATTATAATTTTTTTTTTATCTGTTGGAGATCAGAGGTGTTAATTAAACATTTTTTTTTATTTGTCTCTCCTGAGTAATCTTCTTACCTCGTTAAGCTGCAGATTGGATTATTTAATTGTTATTAGTGCCAAACATATCGTGTCAAGTGAAATGCTTTTGGATAAGCCAACCATCAGAGGTGCACTGCTATTGTGCTGGCTGCCTCTGGTCTTGAAAGAGCCTGATCTGTGAGAATCTTCCTCTCGCTCTTTGAGTATTAGTGGAGTGGAACGTCTTGCCGCATACTTGAAGTACAACTCTACACTTGTTGGATTGTAATCAATTCCACCTCAGTTAAACTTAACAGCCACACAGAAAGATTATGGAATTAAAGTCTCGCTTGAGGGAGAGGAAAGAATTCGCCACCCACCATTTGGGGGGCTGTTGGGAGGATGTGAGGAAGGGGGGGGGTTTGTGGGTTGAAGAAGTGTGAATTTCACCTCAGCAAGACAATTAATTACAGAGACCCTCTCAGGGTTGAGAGGCTCTGGAGAAACGAGAAGAAAAAAACTCTTTTTCAAATGGCACACAAAGAGAGATTCGTATTATCGAGTTTCGCTGAGGTGCGTTAAGTGGAGCGATTCATTTTCGGAATGAGTTTATTCCCCCTTCAATGCCCTCTTCCACGCAGAAAGGATGCTTCTCAACGTAACTAGGAGCTAATTACGTTAGCAGCACAATCAGTGGTGTGGCTCGAGTCTCACAGCTCTTAACAATGACAAGCTCCTCAGTGGTGCCAAGCACATCTCACTAAATGCCCCAGACCCTCGTGAGGTCATACACACACACACTCACACACACACACACACACACATGCTAGGACACCCACCCAGACACACACACACACACAAACACACACACTTACATATGCACACACACCCACCCACATACATACACACACACACAAACAGAGAGAGAGAGAGAGAGAGAGAGAAAAGTAGAACAGTTTCCACCTCTTTTGATCTGCCCATGTACTTCATGCTACCACATCATGTCTGCCATTTCAATCTTACAAATACACACACATCTACTGCCAAGGCCGTGTTATGCAGTAAGATGGCTGGTCTGATGGTTGTTCACATTAACTCGGCTGAAGTAGCACTCCTATGCTAATTTGACCCAGAGCAGCATTCAGAGTACTGTCTCGCTTCTCGCGTCTCTGAGCCACTGTCTTTATCTGTAGGGGCAGTAGCCTACTGCTCATCGCCAGCCGCAAGAGTGAAGCCAGTAAGCATTATAATTCCTCCTCTCAAGTGAGGAGAAAAGAGTGTTGCATGTTCACCTCCCCACCGTCGCTGCTTTAAAAATAGGCATTTGAAACAAGCAAACCAAAACAGACCAGAATGCCTATACAATGGATCCCAAGCTGCCCAGGTGATGGTTAAACAGCAACACTAGCAAATCCAGCGTACGGCTATTCTCTCCTCTCTTTCAATCCCTCCACTCAAGACCAACGATTTCCTCCAAAACACTGCACCGCTCTCACCCAAGGCCCAACCCTGTGCTCTGGCCTGCGTACGAGCCTACCGGCTCCAGGCAAGACTTAAACTTTAACTTTAACTTTATTTAACCCCTCTGGGACCACACCACTGCTAGAAGGTGTGGAGGACGCTTCACCGCAAACCAGCTAGTGCCACTCTACACACAATCACCGATATAGAAACCCACATGGTAATCAATTCCATGTAGAGCGCTATGCGCGTTAAGAGCCCGTGGCTCTCCGTGCAGCTCCACAGCTGGGAATTGAAACAGAGCCCCCGTGATCATTAGTTCAACAGTAATGATAATTATATGGTTTAGGGAATAGAGGAAAAATTCAAACCATCTCAACTCCTATTCATTTTCGTTGAGCTATAAACAGAGCTGAAATGGTCTAATTATGAGGAAAACATCCCAGAATGCAACTGGGTGGCCATTTAAGTATGAAGCTGTAGATGACACTCTGTTTGCGGTCTGGATTAGTAGCCCTGAAATAATACATATTCAAAATGTCTACTCTTTGTTCACATTTTAAAAAGAAGAAGAAAGCAGGGGGGGAGATAGAGAGTGTGTGAGTGGGAGAGAGACACA